>NC_091120.1:39640707-39940707 GCF_040183065.1 Periplaneta americana | reverse complement strand
ACACAAAATCCTCCGTTGCTAAAACGTTCAAACATTCGTTCTATCGGCATTCTCCTTGTCTCAACAACGCTTTTCTATTTATAGATAAAATATCAAGTTTTGCTTCATGACTTACACTTCACTTATAACTTAGATATGCAAATCCAAGGTTACATAACGAAACATTTTTTTGAGTTCGAAGTCTTCCTTGCATGAAATTTTAACTTATCTGAGATTATAAAAAGTTCCGGACACTTTCCAAATGCCCTTAAGTTTGTTAAAAATAACTTATAGCTAAAAATAAAAACGCCACGATATCCACAAAATAATGAAGGTTATTTATAAAGATAAAATTCCAAGACCACAACCATTTTGTTCTTTGTACAGGGACGGATTCTTTGTAAGTTCATGCATATGTATATACACTTTTTGCTGGTTGAGTGGAAGAGAAGGCCTTACGGCCTTAACTCTGCCAGCTAAAATAAATCATTATTATTATTATTATTATTATTATTATTATTATTATTATTATTATCATTTTATTTTTACTTGCATTTTTATTGTACCTGCATTTCTGAATGTACTTCACTCCCACCCCTTCACTAATGTCCTTGCTCCCGTCAGACACACAAACTTACGGCCGCTGTTGCGTTCGAAGTCTTCAAGCAGTGAAGTAAACACTACAGTGTATAGTGTGTTTCATAAATATGGTTGCGTTTTCTATAGAAGAAAGAACCTATATTAATAATATCGCACTAAAAATTATATTGAAGAAACGATAAATTCAATTTCAGAGGATATGATTCAAAATGTTTTTAATAATATGCGTAAAGAATTGAAGGCTGCATTGTAATGAACGGCAACCATTTTCAGCAACTTGTTTAAAAATTCATATTAGCTTATTTTGAATTGAGGTGGCTAGAAGCAAAGGAATGCTAGTGACATTTGTAATAACATGAGTTAAGTGCATCCAGTGTAAGCTAAAGTATCTAAAATTTTAGTGGCAAAGGGATATTTTAATCGCATCACACATTAAAATTTAAATAAAAATTTCACCGGTTTTACGAAAGCTTAAATATTTAATCCCCATTTTCTCAAAATTAACTTAAGTGCACTTACAGCCCTTTACTTATGACCCCCTCAATTTAAATGCACTCTCTATATTGTATGTTAACATCAATAATTAATATGCTAAATAAAGTAGACATTACATAACGAACATAGCCGCCTGAAAAGTTGAATTTTTAGAAAAAAAAAAAAATGTTACTACTCTACTGTATTTTGAAAATTCCGTAAAAGTGATAATCAAACCGAAAATCGTAATATCGTATTTCCCTACAACATAAATGGATACACTACTTTTCTCTCCTCCTATAACTAGTAAATTGATTTGTTTACATATTGCACTAGTAACACCAAACTCCTGTAATGGAAGGAGGCAACAGTGTTTCCGAGTATAGTCAGGTTAATGTTAAAAATGTTGGTAAAAATAAAGTGATATCCCTGTACAAAATTAAGAAAGAAACTCGTTCAAATGTACTGAACTTCAGGAGTAGTTAACCGTTTAATTCTTCACTATTACATGGGCGACGAAAATCATTTTCTTACATAGCCCCATAGGCAAAAATCGGGTGACCTAGGATTCAATCTTTAGAGTAATTTGGTGTGAAGTGGAAAATCCCGGGTGATGTCAGAAATTTTGTCCTTAATAAAACCTACAGAACAGTCCCTAGATCCACTCAGCGTCCATGAGTACCGGGTCTTTCCTGGAGGTAAAATAAATGCGAAATCAACCTGGATTATAAGCGACTACATATCATGTTTATATGTGTGCGTTCTTCATCTGTTTTGTATAGACCTCTTTCTCGCGAATTCTTTGGATTACATCATGTGTATTTCGATGTAACCATTAAGTAATCCGAACAGTTTTAATTCCTACAATTCTTTGATATCCTTAAAGGGAATGTAAATTCAAAAGCTGGCTTAGCTTTCTTAGAAGCAGCAACTTTATACGAGTCATGTTATTATAGTTGTATTGTTTAAGTTTCTGGTAACGCGTGTAATTTCTAGAAGATGTTGCATTATGTAAGCACCGGTTCCTATTTCTGCAACCAGATTACATAAATATAAATTTTTCTGTCCAATTCCATGCGTGAAAATTTTACAGATCCATTTAAATGAACAGTGAACATGCGAAAGAAAATGTAACCATAGTTTATTGTATTAAATCATAGAGTTATTAAGTTAGGGGCTTTTAAAATAACGTATAAAATATAGAATGGGCAAAAATAGTTATGTGCTTTTTCTTTGCACTTGGTTCATTACGGAATATTATAATGTTGAACAAATTTTCTAATCAGATTGTTTGATGAAAACAACTTTCCAGTATGTGCAGAATGATACAGAAAAAATTAAATAAATTTTTTGCGCTTTTTCTGTCTACTTTCCAGCCTATCTACAGAAGTCATAAATTAGAAGTTTCAAGTAAAAGATCACAAAAGCGTATAATTTTATATTCGAAGGAGGAATAAAGATCTTTCTACAGTACAGTCACATAATAACAAATGAAATATCATATGCGATAATTCAATTATTCGTTATTAATTTTCTATTTGTTTCCTGTGGGGGTGTGTTTGTGTAGTGTAATGTTGAGTCAGAGAGTGTGTGTGTGTTCTGAAATTGAGTTGTGTGTTGAAAATGAAATTCTCTAACAAAACAAAAGGCGCCAAGACCAACAACAACCAGTTCTGATGATGGCCAATAGCAGGCTGAAACATGTTAAGAAGGTAGGGTAATACAGGGTGCGTCAGAAAGAACGGATGGATTTCACATGGCAAGAAAATTGTAAAGATACATCAAATCAAAAATTTATTGTTATCAACATATTCACCAATACATGCAGTTTATTTATGGAAAACAACATTATCCATATGATGTTCTTGGCTTTCAATACAGGCATCCAGGCGTTTTCTGATGTTCGCCATCACTTTCACAGTCATAGCTGGTGCAATTGCCACGATTTCTTCACGAATCGCTGTCTTCAGTTCGTCCAGTGTATGTGATCGATGTTTACAAACTTACGCCTTCAAATGGTCCCAAAGAAAGAAGTCGCAGGGCGCGAGATCTTACCGTAGCCTCGGACAATCTCAGTGCAATAGAATTTCGTCCAGGTGATTTCGTCTTTAATGTTGAACCTGTGATACGAAATGAAGCCACCCACCGCAAAATTGTATTCCGAGTTGGAATCCTAGCGTGACATCTGATGTCGAAATGAGTCCTGAGTTGCGATCACAGACTCTTCATTTTTCAAAAATTTCTCTACGATGAAAGCACGTTGTACACCAGGCCAACACCATATTCTCAACTGAAACTGCATTCTATGGCTGACCGAACAGTCGTGGTCCCCCTCACTATATCTCTCTCCTCGTTGCGTATCGATAGTTTGAAATCCATCCGTTCTTTCTGACGCACCCTTTATAAAATTTAACACAAGAAAGACAAATAATACGTTTTCTGAAATACATTTTTAAGAGAAAAAAAACTATCTAGCATGGGTATTGTTAACACTTCAAGTATGAATTTCATTATGCCATTTCTTAAGGTGTTGTAGAAACTTGGGAAAATTGAAGTACATTTATAACTTAAATTGCCTCATAGAAATACATAATTATGTAAATGTAGGTAACTGTGGGCAATGGTTGTTTTAAGAAAAAATACTCTTTTGTGACTGAAGTGTGCCTCTTCTGTAATCTTTTTTTTCTTTATTATATCCTGTTTCTTCTCCTTTCACTGCTTACGTTTCTTCCATGGGGTTGCTTCTGCACCTAAATATGGCTCCATTACTAATAAACTACAACACTTCACGTGCTAAAGTCTTTTTCACTGAGGTGGCTTTTGCCGCGTACGTAAGAAGCAGTACTGCCAATCTACTACAGTTTAAAATTGTATGGATAAATGTTTGAAGATAGTATGAATGAGATATTTGTAAATGCTACCATCGTCCTGGCTGGACAATATTTACACAAAAAAAGGCTTCGGAGTATGTTGTTTTATGAAAATAACTGAAAATTTCCACCCTATAACATAGACCTATGGCGTTTTTTTTTTTTCACCTGACAACTAATTCAGTAGATGACTGCTACAATACGCTTACTACAGGTTTAGTATCTTAAATTTGCATTTTTTGGACTATGGTTCTTTTCTTTTTAACCCTTCAATTAGAGTTAAGCCGCAAGCTATTCTGTGTATTGTGTAACGAAACAAGAAGACGTGGATATATATCAAATTTGTAGATGCACTGCTCTAGCTAGTGCTTGAGAATGTGATCGATATTGGTAGACTAGGGACCAAATGGGTTAAAGCCAGCCATTGAAAATAAAAATAAACATATTTCACATAAGGCTACGTGAGCACTCAACTGTAAGTTGTCCAATGTCTTTAGCGTGAACATACTGATACATATTTTACAGCAGGCAATTAAGATTACATAATAGCGTAGGAGGCATTGTATTTAAGTCACATTCCTTAAGCATGCATTGGGTTTATTTGCTATTCTAAACTGTACTCAGAATAACCCAGATTCACAACAGTTCATTCTACCAAAGGTCTCTAAATATCTGCCGTAGATCAAACCCCAGCATTTTTGTTGTAAATTATTGAACGACTGTGGAGACTCCAATCACTGACCAAGCAGCACCTCGACTCCACCTGGTAGTTACACAGTAATTACTCTATGGTAGGCTCTCAGTTCTACCCTGGTCCTTGCTGCCATGTGTTTAATTTTTGTTAGTTATACAGAAAAGCTTTTCATTAGTTGAGAAATCGCAGCACATAGACTGAGAGACAATGGAACGGCATCAGTGAGGCTTAAAATGCATAGTTATACAGAATGTTTCAAAATTAAGGGTAAAAAATTTAGGGATGAGAAGTAAAAACGAAGAGAAGCAAAAAGGTTCCAGTTAACTTGGGTCCGAAAATTAACTGTTTACGAGATAATGCCATTTTTTTTCTGGTTGAGGCCGCCAGTGAATCGAGAGTCTGGTTAGGCCTAAAGTAAAGCGGCAACATTCATGCTTCGTACATATACCGCACTCTCCCCATCCTATTTCCTTCTAAATTTGAGAGGATATCTAAACAGACGGTATGGCGAACGGTGGATAGACAGAGAAGGACTTGTACCTATACTTCTTTCCATAATGTCTGACAGGAAATGTAAACAATGCCGGCATAGAAGGACGTAAGTATAATTGCTATTCAACCAATGGCAGAGGTCTCATTGCACGCTTGACTTGAAGTTGGGCGGTCTGAAGCGTTTTACTCCCGTCGAACTTCAAGACAAGCCTGGAATGAGACCTCTGCCATTGCTTGAATAGAAATTATACTTATCTCCTCGTCTACCGGCAATGTTTACTTCTCCTGCCAGACATAATGGAATGAAGTATGGATCACCGGATTTAAGTCCTTTGGATTTTTGTGTATGGGATTATGAAAAAGCCTAGATTACACAACAGAATCAACACACCTGACTAATTGCAGTATCGGATTGTAGATGCCTTCCAGCAAATGAAGAATGGTCCAGGATTGCTCGGACGCATTCTTGGGCCTCTGCGGAGAAGACTAGACAGATGCATTCAACACCTGCTGTACAATTCATCACTTACCATGTTCATACTGCACTTTACTGGTTTTCAAACAAAAAAGTTTATTTTGTATAAGTTCCATCATATTTCTGAGATGATGAAGCTAAAATTATTAATTTTACTGTCTCGTGATTGATTAAATAAAATTGCCACTGCTTTTGTTGGAATTATTTATTTATTTAAGTTTAAATATACAGAATACAGAATATAATTACAACAAGTACTTAAAATTTAGTGGACTAAGTCCTCCGAGTTAGCTCTGTGGTAGTCCGTCCGGGTTCGATTCCCGGGGGGGGGGGGTGGATTAGAGATTTTCATGTAAAATTTCTATCTCGGGACTAGGAGAGATGGCGGTGCACAAATTATAATCACTAATTGTGCACCAATATGCCTGGGTTAAATCCCAAATCTCTCTGCAGTGCATGTGAAGAGAAGGCATATGTCACTATTGATAAGGATTCAACCGTCGCGTCGAAAGGGGAAGTTAAGCCTAGCGGCTCCCTTGGTGCTATTCGACAGGAGTAGGCTACGTGCCGGCACCGGGTTTCTCCTTCTCCCTTCCTCACCTTCATCAGCATCATCATCCTTACCCATTTCCTACACTACACTTATACATACACTCATCCTAGTACACGACATAACTCTTTACAGATACACATCATGTACAGCGTGGCCCGCCGAAGTGGTGTATAAATGAGTCAGTGCTGCCATCTATCCGCAATATGCGGAACCCGAATCACTCAAGTGAAGCGGTTAGGCATTAGATACACAATTCAGTGGGCCCCAATCAGCACAAAATGGCATTATCTTGTAAACGGTTAATTTGTAGATCCATGTTTACTGGACCCTTTTTGTTTCTCTTGTCACTCCTCAATTTTTGACTATAATTTTTGAAACACTCTGTATAAAATTATCGAACTCGATTTTTATAGTACCTAAGATTTGAACCCATCATTTCACTCTGAAAAACCGATGGACGGCTTGCAGTCGTTTAACCAACAATTCTCTCTAGCTCTACCAGAATATGTGTTGGACTTTGGAACTGTTCAATACTTTCCAAATAAATCTGTACAGTGCTAAAGAGAAGGGACAAGCAATTAAAATCAATACTTGATAATATTTATGTCTGTGATTGTTACAGTGTAAAGTGGAAAACATTTGCCAGTTTGGAATCATAAACTGTCTTTTTAATGCTTCTACCGCGCCTAACTGTCTAAGTGACAAAACCGGTTTCGTAGTGACATATTTAATTAAACGTATCTAAATTTGGCAATCAGGTGACCAACTTTTCGATATTATCTGCGGAAATTTTATCTTCTCAAAGATATTTTAACAGCCATGGACGCTTTGTCTCCATTTCCTACTGTCGCTGTGTCACAAATCTCCTGCAATTTGACAAGTACGTTATCATAGCGTAACAGCTAGAGTGTCTGTGTTTCAAGTTGGGTTTGTGAGACCGACTTCAGTTTTGAAGGTAGGAAAAAGGGTATCCTAATATCATCCCACTATTTCTCTTATTTACAATTACCTCTTTTCCTTAATGCAATTTGAGCAAAAAGTAAGGATCGCTCCTTGTAGCTTTGCAATTTTTGTTTTTATAAAAAAAACTACGAGTGTATGTACGAAAGTTGTAGGAAATGAAAAAAAATTTTTTTTGAACATGTTAAAAAAAACATCTTTTTCATTTAAGGGAAGACTCCACTGAAAATCATGAAAATTTTTCCAAATTTTTTTAGCTATTTCACTTATTCAGAATTTATATTTTCATACCCCAAGTGGATTCAGCTCAATTCTGATTACAAATACTCGTATGTTTACACTTTTTTAATTAAGGCTGGAAGGGGGAGTGGAATTTAAAGAGCTGTCAAAATTGTTTTTCATCGAAGAATTCTTCTTTAAAATTTCTAATTACAAATCTAGTAACTTTTTGTTGGCTCCCTGAAGTTACTAGATGAATGTAGCGGAGGAGAATATTAATTTACATAAATATTCATTTTATTTTCAAATCTATTTTTCTGTGTTCATTTTTGTTGAATCAACATCAACTTTCTTATGCCAAATATTAACCAATCTGGATGAAATTTTTACTGCAAGTATTTAAGAAAAATATTAATAAAATAAACTAGCAGCATTTCTCACTAAATAAATGCATAGAAACATGCAGCTACCTCATAAATACTTGCAGTAAAAATTTAATCCAGATTGATTAATATTTGGCATAAGAAAGTTGGTGTTGAATCATCGAAAATGAACACAGAAAAATAGATTTGAAAATAAAATGAATATTTATGTACATTAATATTCTCCTCCGCTACATTCATCTAGTAACTTCAGGGAGCCGACAAAAAGTTACTAGATTTGTAATCAGAAATTTTAAAGAAGAATTCTTCGATGAAAAACAATTTTGACAGCTCTTTAAATTCCACGCCCCCTTCCAGCCTTAATTAAAAAAGTGTAAACATACGAGTATTTGTAATCAGAATTGAGCTGAATCCATTTGGGGTATAAAAATATAAATTCTGAATAAGTGAAATATTTTACTGCAGGTAGATCTTGTATGGATCATATATTTGATATAAGACTGATCACTGAAAAATCATATGCTAAAGCCCAAGAAATTCATTTAGTTTTTATCGATCTTGAGAAAGCGTACGACTCTGTACCAATTAACAATCTGTGGGGAGCAATGGAAAATATTGGCATCGGGACATCTCTGATAACAGTAATTAAAAAATTGTACAAGAAGAGTCGAGCTGTAGTGAAGGTAGGGAAAAGGCTGTCAACTCCATTTCCAACAACAAAGGGTCTGAGGCAAGGATGTGGCATGTCCCCATCCCTCTTCAAAATATATATTCAGCAAGTCTTAGAGAGATGGAATCGATCGTGTAAAGGTATGGGAGTTCCAATTGGACATGAAACAATACATTCTCTCCTATTTGCAGACGACCAGGTATTAATTGCTCAGTGTCGTGAAGATGCTAAGTTCATGTTGAGGAGGTTGATGGAAGCCTTTGATATAGGAGGTCTTTGCATTAATATGAATAAAACTGAATACCTCGTTGTGGGCAATAGTGGAAGAGATATTATCCTACCGCAAGGAACAATTAAATCTGTGAGACATTTTAAGTATTTGGGGTCTATTATCCAAGAGTCTGGGAGCTGTGAAGCAGATGTAGATCACAGAGTGCAACAGGCAAGAAGGGCAATAAAGATGCTGAATGGAGTACTGTGGAGTAGATCCATTTCCAAACAAATGAAGAAGAGAATTCTACAATCTATAGTTGAATCTATACTAACATACGGGGCAGAGGGATGGGCACTTGTTGAACGTCAGAAGTGTAAGATACAAGCGACGAAGATGGAGGGAATAAGAAGAGCTGCTAGAGTATCCAGATTAGAAAGGAGAAGGAATGAGGATGTGAGGCAAATGATGGAGATGGAAAAGTCGGTAATTGAAAGAATCGAAAAACGAACTCTTCAATGGTATGGCCACGTAAAAAGGATGAAAGAAGGAAGATGGCCAAAGATTATTCTGGAATGGTCACCTCGGGGAAGGAGGAAGCGTGCGAGACCAAGAAAAACATGGAAAGCCGGTGTCATGCAAATGATGAAGGACCGACATATGCAGGAGGAGGATTGGCGGGATCGAGAAGGATGGCGGAAGGGAATTCAGGGCAACCGCTGAAGAGTGGAAGAGCCCACAAAAGAAAAAGAAAGAATAAGTGAAATAGCTAAAAAAATTTGGAAAAATTTTCACGATTTTCAGTGGAGTCCCTTAAGAAGGGTGTTCCAAGAAGTTTGTTTATTTTTTAAGTGGTTTCATGTACCGTACTTATTTTTACATTCTTGGATTCTTCAGGTCTCAAAACGTACAAAATCATATTTTTATCACTATATAAACATCATTGTGTAAAAATGTCGTCAAATTTGTAATCTCACTGTATGGGTGCACAACGAAGAGAAATGCTTCAGTATATCAATTTATTACCACGGAGAATAACGATCCATTAATTAAGTAATAATACACAAAAGATAATAAGAAACAACTGAATAGCAATAATCGTGGTATTATTTCCTGGAGTACGAATAGGAATTCAGGATTATATCTCATTCAAGCAAGATGGTATCCCTGCATATTATGTAAGAGAGATAGTGAATTAGGCCTACTTGAACCAAGAATTTCTAGGATGATGGATATGCAAAACTGGAAGTATTGAATTGCCCCCATGATCCCTGATCTGAACCCATTAGATATTTTCTTGTGAGGCTAATTGGAGTGGAGGATCTATCGACCACGAGACCTGGAAGAGTTAAAACGAAGAATTATGAATGAGATAGCATCTACAACAGACCAACCGAACTGTGTTGCTAAAAAAACTTAAAACATTTCCAAGACAGCCTCATGCATTATTTGGCAGTGAACGGAAGCCATAGACAAATAACAATTAACTGGCATACTGTATATAAGAACATGAAAATATATCGTAAATATTGTTATTGTAATTTGTGCATTTATATGTGAATAATACGATGTTTTTATTAACTTTGTATAATTATGTACCAATGTGTTGTGAACTAGTCTGTTTCGCATAGATGTCAAAGTATGACTGAATAACATTATTTCTTTAATATATTGGAACCCATGCTCATGGATTTATAATAGGACTAAACTCTTCCAAGTATGTTATAGCCTATACGGCCTATAAATGCGGACTCCCCTTCTGTAAAGAAATGGATGGATTCGTTGAGTTTATCACATATAACGTAAGCATTTCCGTGGCAACCGAAGTCGAATTTCCGTTAAACAAAATCTTTCCATTTCTTCTATTAGTGTAGGACGAATCAAGGCTGTATATTAGTGCGTATGATAGTCTGTCATTATGGTTTCTTCTTTCTTGGTTGCAGCTAGCGGACGAGAATGATTTTTCCCTCTACGTTAAACGTTCATCATGTCGCAGTTTGATGATAATATCAATGAATCGCTCTATAATTTTTATCATGATAGGTTAATGTCTAAGGAAAGCATAGACAAAATTCGAAATCAAAACATTAAAAGAAAAAGTGAGAAAAAGATACTAATTTCGAAGTAATCTATTGATAATTGACATTTACACCTTTAAAAGTTGGTAAGTGGCAACATTCTTATTTTTCACTTTAGTTGGGTGGTCTAAGCGAGAGAAATGTTGAAAACTTTTAAGTAATTTCCATTATTCCTCAATCGAGAGAAATGTTGAAAACTTTAAAATAATTTCCATTCTTTCTCAACATTTCTCTCGCTTTGACCCCCACCATCTAAAGTAAAAAATAAAAAAGTTTGCCGCTTACCAACTTCTAAAGGCCTAAATGTCGATTTTCAACAGATCATTTCGAAGTTAGCTTTATTTTCTCACTTTTCAAAGAAGATTTTCATTTAGATGTTTTTATTTGCTTTCCTTAGAAACTAACCTATCAATCATAAAAGTTACAGCTCGATTGATTGAATACTATAACAACTACAACATTATAAATATTTAACGAAGCTGGAAATATCTGTCTCGTTCGCTGGTTGCAACCGGCAAAGAAAGAAACCATAATGGCGGACCTGGATAGTTCTAGGTCGAATATAGATGTTACTCATCGAAATTAGCTGAGATGGATTCTTAGGTATAGTACGGATCTCCGATGTTGATATAGGGCTTGAGGCTTCGACCCCTGGGGTTTTTCATGATCTTCTCTGGAGATGGGATTGACTTGTCAGGACTTGAGAAAGATGACCCGCCTGTCAGCATTGGATTCTCGAATGCACGTAGGCCATCCGTCGGACTTTGAGAATCATCGCATGTATATAGGGTTCGCAGTGGGCCCAGAGAGTTTGAATATCTGGAACAATCTTGGGTCCGGCTGTCGGAAAGCAAAGCCATTCGAATTATATACTGTGAAACCTCTCATCTACGGACATCGAAGAGACGTAACAATCTGTCCGCATCTGGGAGGTGTCTTTATTGGGAGAGAGACTTCCCAATCTAATAGTAAATTTATAATATGCATTATGTATCCCTTCACGCTTTAAATTCAATGTATTACTGTAGTTTAATTCTGAATACAATCTACTGTACTACAGTAAATTCTGTGCAACTTTGAACTACAGTAGATAAGACCGAAAAAGGAAAATACAGTACTGTGCCAAGCAATTTTATTCTAGGTCTACAGTTATGCAGTACTGTAATTTAGAGTTTTCAATTTAACCTTTACGTTCAGGTGCCATGTCTCTCGAAACAGAACAACTGATTGAAGTGAAGAGAATAATCCTACTAACCCTATCATGTGTCGAATACAATTTCACGATCGCGGAAAACTTGGACCCATGAGACAGGTTGAATTTTATGACTCTGTTTAACCCCCCTCTTCCAGCTAACAAGGGGTAGCCGGCTGGGCTAGTGGTAGCCTACGAGACCCTTATTGTCTTCTTTCATATTAAAATTTTCTGTATAAATTTTACACTTTTGTAACATATTAGATCTTGAAATCCAAGTTCTGTCCGCAGTCAGGAGGTAAATCAAGCTTTAGGACTGTGAAACAGCTGTCCGTGTCCGTGTCTGAGAGTGTCCGTAAACTAATCATTATTTCTATATTATCTCAGTTGGGACATAAAAATCTGTCCTTATCTGAGGAGTGTCCGTATCTTGGGGGTGTCCGTAAAGAGAGGTTTTACTGTACTAATAAGTTGACTGCGCACTGCTTTTACCCGAGCACAGTATTGCATTCTTACGCGCATTCTATGCAGTCACTATGAATGACAGGGTTTTGCCGCTTATAAAACGCTTCATCCTTTTGAGTCGCTACCTATAGACTTAGGAGAGCCTCCCTTTGTTCTTTATAATGAATAGCGAGACCTTTTGGAGCAGTCTTAAGAATCAAAATTATTTTCGCGTGCAAGGTGCACAACATAGCAGTGACATACTTGGGTCTTGTCCAGCTCATATATTTAGTTTCTTGATTCTCCTTATATAGATGCCAACAAGTTTTACTTGTAAGTCCCTTCCCCCTCCCCCTCCACCCCCCTCACTTGACACCGTTGGGTGGGGAGGTTTCTTGGTGGACCAGTTTGCTTCAGGGTCATACGATCCATTATTTTCGTACTGAACCACCATGGACGTAGAATAATTAAAACAGTTTGCACATATGATCGGGAAATTAAATTGAATACTTTCCACACCCACAAGTAGTAGGCAACGTGCAGTCATACACGTGGCCGTGGGATCATCACTACATCTGAAGAACACATGAAACGTGTAACTTTAGATCCGTTTGCGAGACTGTTAATGAGTGAAGAACAATGTGCCTGCATAATCATATATTTTACATAAATACCGGCACGTTTTTGTGAATGTCATATTGCTCTTATTCTTATGTGAAAATCATGATAATTTTAACAAATATTTAGCGATTTCATAATTTTCCTAATCTTTAAATGATACTCCATGTAACTGGCTTTTCGAGAACCAGATCCGAGACATACATGCATTTAAGCTCATATTGGTCCATTATGCTCCCTATATGCGATTATTGACAGGTACCCCAAGTGGCATTTGTAAATTTGGAGCCAACAGGGGGGCCATTCCTGCAGTCATGCCTCAACCCTGGACGAGTATCTACCTGATTAACTTCCGAGTCCAGAGCCGGGTGCTATTCATAGACATTTCGCTAGCCCCGCTACGAGCTATGGACTGGTTACTTGTACGGGATTCATATCATATCATATCATATCATATCATATCATATCATATCATATCATATCATATCATATCATATCATATCATATCATATCATATCATATCATATCATATCATATCATATCAAGTCATATCGCTAACACTGGTTTATGAATACGACAAACGTTAGTTCGCTGATCATCCACCGGAAGCCCGCTCTAAGAATGTCTGTGAATAGGCTAAAGTTAAACAACGGTGACCCGTACTATCTCCAGAACCATTCATTCATTCATTCATTCATTCATTCATTCATTCATTCATTCATTCATTCATTCATATAGGCCCTACTTATTTATTTACTTACTCAGTTATTTACTTGTTTATATTTTTACTAGCCATACCCGTGCTCTTCGCTGCACATCGTGTTATAAATAAATATCACTGACTTAAATCTGTTATATTTCCTAATATTGCTTTGTTATTATTAATGAATAGGCGTAATTAGTTTATTATAGGTTATAAGTCGTTTGCTCCTGAATTATTTTCAAAGTTGTGTTTAGAAGTATGAGCTAAACTGTTATTATCCTGCAATACCTCTGAAATTGTTCAATTAATTCTACTTTTAAGCTAGGTATTACGTTAGACCTAACAGCGTCTGAAACAGAATACACAGTATATCCTTTTTCTTTTTCTTCCTTTTTTTAGAATTACTTATCCGTTTCTCTTCCTCGTATCTCAGAGATGGTTTCTTAAAAAAAATTGCTCATTAGTGTTAATTACTTTATTGAATAGTTTTATCCAATTGTGTTTTTTATTTTCAACATAAGTTCTAGTCGCATTAAAAATAGAACAATTACTCAATTGTTTAAAATAAATTCCATTGCACTTTCGCCTTAATCGTAATTAGTTGTCTTGCAGTTTTGGGGTCTATGTATAGGCCTATATCAATTTTGGTTTTATAATTTTAATTTGTACTCATTAGCTAGCTAGCTAATTAAATAAATTAAATAAAATAAATTATATCAAATTCTTCTTGGTTTATTTTCGAAACTAATATTAATTGATAGTCTAATGACTCACTGAGCAATTAACCTTAAATAAAATAAATTTAATATAGTTAGAAAAGTGTGCTTTCATTTTGATTAATAGACTTCAATATTCATCTACTGAGTGAGATACTCAGTTGAGGTCTCACGTTCAAATCACAGGGTGGGAAAATATAAGTTACCTAATAACTAGTAAACTTTTGAAATTTTACACCTTCCTCCGGAGGGGGAAAACAATTTACCAAAATAAATTTGTCGCCAAAATATGAAAGCATATTTGTTTTGTTGTGTTATTTCGTTTAAGTTTATTATAATGTTATTTAGTTCTACTGCAAATAATGTTGTGAGCTGAAAAAGTGGACATTTTTCAGCGGTTACGTAGCCGATTGTTCGATATGGCTATAAATAAATCACTTCTTTTAGAACATGTGTCCAACAACCATTCCTTGACAAGCTGTTGACATTCATGTTTCAACTGTCACGAACGCGCCTTGCCCACAGTCGCTTCTGGTAAACAAACACACCTTCCCACTGATAAGTTCTTGTACTATGTACGTACATGTGCTCGAAATTGTCTCCACGTAAACCAACACACAGCTTACGAGCCAGATGTATGTAGTAACGCGTGCCCTGAAGTCACGTGCGAAACGCTTAGGTCGCGTCGGTGTTACATAGCTACTCCTGTAACAATCGAAAGCACCATCGAGCACTTTTTTCGTGTGGCCTCAGAGAAAATTTGCGAGTCTGGTACAAGGAAAGATAGCTTCAGATTTTGATTCAGGGACTAATCAAGGATGGAATGGGACTCCAGCTAAAATAGTAAGTAGGCTACTTGGCATAAGAAATTGTAATAATAATAATAATAATAATAATAATAATAATAATAATAATAATAATAATAATAATAATAATAATAATAATAATAATTCACATATATGTCAGAGGAAGGAAAATAAATTTGTATAGTATTGTTATGCCCCAGGGCTAAAGAGCGCCCTGTAGCATGATTTCCTGTGGAGTATTAAATTTGAAACAGGAACAGTGTCAGCGGAATACATGGTTAATTCGCGCAATGCAATCCCAGCTTGCGAAGTAAATAGATGCTTAGCCAGCCAGCGTTATAGAGTTTGTCGCGCGTGTGGTAAATCACTGCCTACGATAAAAGTATTCTTACGGCACAGATCATTGCTGGACTAATCGCATTGGTCCAATAGAACAAAGCATGCATTTTAATTGGTTAAATTATATCACGCATTGTTCGAACTCTTTTCTTACGCGTAGTCTCATTAAAGCGACTTATCACTATATTGCATTGAATCGAATTA
Organism: Periplaneta americana; assembly: GCF_040183065.1. NCBI lineage: Eukaryota > Metazoa > Arthropoda > Insecta > Blattodea > Blattidae > Periplaneta > Periplaneta americana. The sequence continues at coordinate 39,925,027 of NC_091120.1, read as the reverse complement.
CATATAATAGATGTTTGATTAAGGCTACATCTGTAAGCACGTAACCTCAAAAGGGGTTTTAAGCCCATCTCACCTGGTGGATGGCGTGGTCGGTACCCCGGGCGGGAAACCGATTACGAAACATAAAAAGTGTTGGTGAGGAGATTCTGGGGCAGTTGAGACTGACGGAGAGTGTTAATCGAGAGACTTGGAAGTGAAAGACGGTAGCGGTATGGCGTCAGCGTCATCCCATGAAATATCTTGTAAGTAACTTTCATGTACATTTTGTAAATTCATAATAAATCATATAGAGTTTTCATTTGTAATCAATTCAGATTAAGTTTAGTAACCATGTAGTTATCTTATAGTGTCCTGAGAGCTCCAGCTCTTTCAGTAAAAATCGTTTCCATTGTTGAGTAAAATGGTGGTGTCAGAAATCTTAATAAGTAGGCTATGAGCAGAAGTCGAACCAGTAGCCATCCGGTTAGCAAATAATGCGACCTGGTGACGGTCGCACAACAGTATGATTAGTGTAATATGTATCTAGTCAGCGATGTATGCAATGGAGGGGGAAAGGAACTGGCCTCCCTACCCATTATCACTCATGAGTGATGTCTTATTGGTGTCACTTGTGAGGTTCAAATCTGTCTTCGGACAGTTAACTGAACAACAGCAACTCACCTCTTTGTGTTGGACACAGGAACGAGCTTCATTCACAGACACATATTTTATTAACCCTCTTCCATTAAAAACTAGCTTCTAGTGAGGAATTTTTCGGCATTTTGATGAGACAAAATCATGAATTGTGTCTTCAAACTCAATCTATGCCGAAATTTCATGTTGAATACTCATCAAACTTAAGTTATTTAATTTTGGTTGTGCAATATGATTTCTTAATAAAATTCTTATTTTATTAATATTATCTTGCATTGGACACAAACAATGACAGAAAAATGTTAATAGAAATTTACAACTCGAAGATGAAAAGTCAGTAATATAATTTATAATATGTTGTCATTTCCTATTATCATATTCATTTAACTGAATTGGTTAATTAGTTTCGGAAATTTTAAAATGTTTTTTTCTTGTTATTTAGCTTTTATTAGTTTGTCATTTCAGAATTTAAAATGATTAAAAAAATACTTTAAGTTAGTTTTGTGTATTGTTATTAAGTTTCATATAACAAATTGTATTTAAAATGTATAATACAGTTAATACAGTTGTATTTTCAAGTTTTTAAAGTGGCTTTTCCCTTCTTTCTGTTGATTGTCATTCACATCATTAATGCCCATTTTACCCCCACACTCGGGGAAATATGAGCAAAACACATTAACTTGCATTTTTGAGTTTTACTTGCATACGTTTAGGATAAGTAGTCAGTATTTGTACCACATAATTTTTTTAACAAGAACTATTCACTTATTTGCATTAAAAAGATAGGGTAAACTGGGGTCTGTTCGACAGTCGGGCATGTTGGACACTCTGTATTTTAACGTGTTACCTCGCCACTTGTGAGCACCACATTCTGCTAGAAGTCAATGACGGAAGTAGCCACGAATGGGGCTACTTCCGTCATTGACTTCTAGCAGAATGTGGTGCCCACAAGTGGCGAGGTAACACGTTAAAGTACAGAGTGTCCAACATGTCCGACTGTCCAACAGACCCTAGTTTACCCTACATTAAGAAACTATTATATACATAAAACAGAAATACTAATTAAGGAATTTACCCCCGTATGAGGTCGGGAGTAATCTGACCTGTTAAGAAGACAAGCAGAAAGAAGAAGACAAAATAAACAAATAAATATAAGCAATAAAATAGCACAGATTACAAAAACAAGAACCTATATGATAAAGAACAATCACAATTGAAAATTTTTATAACAAATATTCACAAGAATAATAATATGAGACTAATATTTACCAATTAATTATCTAACCCTATGTTAAGTTCCCTTAATAATTTCCTTAATTTTCACTTTAAATTTAATCATACTTATGTTAGCTAAAACAGGGTACTGGGAAATTAATTTGTTGTAAAGTTTTAAGTCATAGTTGAAGCCATATTTAATACCAGCAGCCGTTGAACTTTTGGATTCTGTAAAATGAAATAATATGTTTCTTCTCGTATTATAATTATGCCAACATATGTTGAAATTTTTTCTTTTTCTTATGAAAGAAGGTTAATAATGTATATTTATATATCTGCTCCAATTTTAAAACGTTAAAATCCAAATAAAGATATTTAGTAGGGTAATCAACAGACTTTTTCAGACAAATTTTGATTATTCTCTTATGGATTTAGAAACACTGAACTCTAACCAATAATGCCATAACGTAATGCAGATTGTACCAAGGATAAATAAATAAATCTTAAAATATTAATAGGGAGGTAAGAACGAATTATAACAAATCTTTATATAAATATAATATAGCTACATTTGTAAGAAATATATTCCCCCTATAAAATTAATTATTAGAACAAACAAAGGGATATTGCACCTGAAATAGTATTAATGTGCCCATATTCCCCTGACTTTCCTTATAAAGCAAAAGGAAGACAATACATAGGGAGATGGAAAGGACGATGGAAGCGGAACAGGCCATTGTGCCTAACCCTTGTAATGAAGGAAAGAATACGAAGAATAAGATGACTTTCGTCGTTGGACCTTGTGCTCATTTCGCCATAATTAATTTCAACCTCATCAATCACCATCAGTAATTTCAGGTAAATACAAAATGTAGCAGGATGTAGTACTGTTGATATCTTTCTGAGGAACTGCAGAAGTTCCAGGGCAAAGGGAAGGGCGTTAATCGCGGACTCCGTTGGAACTGGGTATAGCTGAATCGAAAAATGACAGTAAACAGCGAATCACGATACTCAGGAATTCGGTCCTATGGACTTAAACGAAAAGGAATGGTAAGCATAATAAGCCTCAGGCAGTGGTGTAAGCCATCGCTACCATCCTTCGTAAAAGAGAGAAAAAAGGTACGCAGATAACCACCAGAGGAATTATATTCAGACTTCTTGGCTGGAGAGGAATTCATAGTGTTGGCCGGCTTAGCCGATCAGCACAGTCATCACGCAACTCATTCCATAACGAGTGCAGAAATAGCCTGGGAATGATCCTGTTCCGTCTGATAGATGCCAATACTACTTTCTGAAATGTTTACGACCGTAGTAAGCTATTACTCTCTGCCGAGAATCGAAAATCTGTTTCACAATGTTTACAATCTTTGTAAATTGTAAACTTCGCTTGTAAATTGTAAACTTCTGTTTCACAATCTTTGTTTGTAATGTTGAACTTTACAAAGGAAATCAAATCTTTACAAATTAAATTTTGCACACTTTACAAGTATTCTGTTTCACAATGAAGAGTAATTTTACAAACGTGTAAATTTTACTTGTAAAATTAGCACATTTTCTGCAATACCTATGAGATGTGTAAAGTTTGATATTGCAACAAATTATGAATAAATACAATAAAGAAATACTTATTAAAGTAATTTTTGAGTAACTGGATAATATTAAGAATTAAACTAAAGCAGTTTTGATGTTATTAAGGAGTTCTAATGACTCAGACAAAGATATTGAATTTAGACCTAATCAAACGAAGACGTATACGTAAAATTCTCCGGGCGAGAATTAATAACACGTTCGTATCATTGTATAAGTTTAATGAAAGATTTCGAATGAGTCCCGCGCTATACTTCAGAATACCGCGTAAGTATTTATATACGAAGACTGTATTTAATAAATACTCGCACTTAATAAAGAAGTTCCTTGCACCAAAAATAAATAATTCAATAATGCAATAGCGACACTACTTACGCGGTATTCTGAAGTCGTTTCGAGTCCCGTTTCGCTGGAATCTCTCCTACAAGATATGGGACATCATATCCAACATCCAAAAGAGAAAAGTGATGCCCTAACCTCAAAGCGAGAACTGTATTGTTTTGCATTGGATGCATACTAGCTGTCAGTTCCGTGGGTTAGCAGATAAGAATGGAATTTCTAAGATATCAGTGTGCAAAAGTGCCCATAGGGTAGTTGATGTTGTTAAAAGAGTTAAATTCGGGGCAGGTTTTTGATCACCAAAATGTTATTTCCTATAGCACAGAATTTTTATGCCGCTGATGGGATCATTAATGTTTGAGAGGTTAGGAATGCAACATTAATAAATACTGATGGATCAACACAAAAAATTAACCTGATTTTGTGTTTAGACATCGTAATTATTTTATAAATTACATATTTGTATGTGGACAAATCTGTTATTTACTTATTTGACTGAATTTTGTGCTAACTTTGGTCATTTAAGTAACAGACGTATTGGTATACTCGACCAATCACATCACATGAAACTCAATTGTCGCCGATATATAAAAATCTAAATACTTTTAATTTTTTTTAACAATACTTTATATTTTCTGTTGGTGAAATATGAATCAGCAAGCTTAGAATAATCTATTTTAGTACAAAATATAAACATATGTATCGATAGTAGTAAAAATACAGCGACTTCAACTCTGCTCCTTAGCGTTTTTTGTAAACTGTCGTTGGCGATATTGTGTAACCAATAATGCGTATTTGTAAATTTCTTTAGCTGATTTTGTAAAGTTCGTCAGACTTTACAAACTAATAAAATAGCATTGTGAAACACAATTTACAAGCATTTGTAAACTTTTACTTGTTATTTGTAAATTGTTAATTTGTAATTTGTAAGGATTGTGAAACGGGCCCCTGGTGAGAAACCATAATTTTAAAACTGAGCTACTGTTAATTTTCAGTAAACTTTACACTGTGTTTTTTTGAGCAGAATGATAATGTTCCAGTAACAACCTCTCTGACGTAGAGTCGATGGCCATAAAATGCAGGTTGTGAAATGCTAAGAGAAAAAATTTCTGATCGCAGAAATAGGACTGCACGACACGTATCTCACTTTAGCACTGACAAGCCGAAGTGAAGTAACCAGTAGCAGAACGGCCTTCAGACTTGGACTTCAAATTGAACTTGTTCTAAGACACAACAATTAAGCAGGAAATTGGATTATATCCTGCATCAAGCATTTCTCATTACACATCGAAGGTTGGATTCCGTAAAAAGAAGTGTATTACACGACCGTTTTATTAGCATTTCTTCAATAACATCAGAGCACAATTAATCGCATTTGGTAATTTCTTTGTGTCGAGAAGGTTTGTTTATAGAGAGAGAGGGAGAGAAAGAGAAGATATTCCGCGAATATTGACATCTTAATGGTTAAACAGATAATAAAAGGTCGAATCCAACATAAATATGTTTCTTTGAAGACGGTGACGGATGCCATGTGTCAGGCTACTGACATTCGTTAAAATACCAGGACATATGTCAGTTGCTCAATGCTATGGAATAATGTTATTAGATAAGAATTTGCCATTGAGAATTGAAAAATTAAACAAACTAATAGATTTATTACAAACGAATCAACAAATTCCTAGCCTACGTAAATTTCTTTGGCGTTTTTCTAAATGTAAGGCGCGTATCAGGTAATGTCATTGCAAATCCTCGGAGTTATCTCGTTAAATGTCGTCTATCACCAACTCCAGTTGATATAAAGTCGTCAAATAATGTGTCAAAAAAAGCTTCCTGCAACACATTGGTTCTGATTTGCATTCGTCGCATGCAGATTGACTTGTAAATTAATTATTAATCCGTACCTTCGTCAATCTTGTATAATAGACTGACTGAGATCTAATCGCGTTATAAATATGGAGTGCAAAGTGGAGGATCACGCTTATATAAAACAGCTACGAGCAACTGTTATTGATGTTTGGATCTGTGTAATAAAGAAGAGATATTGTTCATTGTACTGAGGTCACACTGAGCTAGTTACATATCCGGGACAGTCCGCTCCCCGTCGCCATTTTTACAGTGTAAATCAACAAGCTGAATGAAGATTTAGTTTGTGTTGAAGGCAGCGTTGGAATAACAACCATGTCAAATGCAATACTCCTGTTACTGTCGTGATTTATCTCTACTCGACCACCTCCGTAAGCACAGCTGAAGAATGGGTAATTGTTGTGTCTGCTGTCCAGCACGAGATCCGTGTAGGCCTCCGTTCTTAATCCATAAACTTATTGCGGGGCGTACGATAATAATTGTTTCTGGTTGTGTGGGAGAAAAGCTTATTGGCTTTAACACCGACAGAATAAACAAATAAGTAAATAAATAAATAGACAGACAGACAGAAAAATAAATAAATAAATAAATAAATAAATAAATAAATAAATAAATAAATAAATAAATAAATAAATAAATAAATAAATAAATAAGTAGAAACATAGGGAAATAGATCAGTAAATAATTAAATAAATAACTAAATAAGTAAATAAATGAACAAAGTAAGTAATAAGTAAATAAATAAACGAAAATATAAAAGGTAAAGGTAAAGGTAAAGGTATCCCCGTAACATCCATGAAGGCACTTGGGGGGCATGGAGGTAGAGCCCCATGCTTTCCATGACCTCGGCACTAGAATGAGGTGGTGTGGTCGGCACCACGCTCTGATCGCCTTTTACCCCCGGGAAGGACCCGGTACTCAATTTTATAGGAGGCTGAGTGAACCTCGGGGCCGTTCTGAAAGTTTGGCAACGAGAAAAAATACTGTCACCACCTGGACCTGGGATCGAACCCCGAACCTTCCAGTCCGTAGGCAGCTGCTCTACCAACTGAGCTACCCGGCCGCCATATATATATATATATATATATATATATATAAATGAATGAATGCATTAATTAATAGGTAAGTGAATAAATAAATAAATAAATACAGAAATAGATAAGTAGATACGTAGAAAAATATATAATTAAATAAGCAAATAAATAAATGAAGAATCACGTAAACAAAGAAACAGACAGACAAACAAACAAATAAATAAATTCAGAAATAGATAAGTAGATAGATAGAAAAATAGATCAGTAAATAAGTAAATAACTACATAAATAAGTAAATAAATAACTAAATAGGTAAATAAATAGTAAATAAATAAACAAAGTAAGTGATAAGTAAATAAATAAATAACTAATAAATAAACAAATTAAGTAACAAACTAACTAAATAAATAAGCAAATAAATATATAAATGAATGAATAAGTATGTAAGTAAATAAATATAAATAAATAAATTACTTTTTTGTTCGAGTTGTAAATGTGCACCTAAGATTTATTTTATTATTAGTAGAATTATTAGTTCGTAGTCCCGCGCCGTGGCGTCGTGGTCTAAGGCAAGCTTGGTCTAAGGCATCCTGCCTAGGACTAGCGTTACGGAATGCGCGCTGGTTCGAGTCCTCGTGAGGGAAGAAATTTTCTCATGAAATTTCGGCCAGTGTATGGCACCGGTGCCCATCCAGCATCGTGATGCACTTGGGGAGCTACGATAGGTAGCGAAAATCCGGTTTCGCAAACCAGCTGTAACGGCTGGGGGGGATCATCTTGCTAACCACACGATACCTTCAATCTGGTTCGATGATCGTCCACCTCTGCTTCGGCATGTGGTCGTGAGGCCAGCAGCCGTCTGGTCGGACTTGGTCCTTCATGGGCTGTAGCACCACGGATTTACTCTACTTTTACTAGATTATTAGTTCGTAGAAATTAGTCAGGTGTCTTATCCCCCTAAATGAGTTTTCCCGAAGCCAAGACCTATCTACATTGCTTCCTCGCATTCGAAAACCATTTCATCAAAATCTTTAAGCCCGATTTCAAGACCAGAAAGAGTAAGTTACATACTCGTGCTCAAAAGTGCATCCTTTCACAGCTCTGAGAAATTTCATTTCTGCTGCTTGTATTTTATGTTTTTCCCATTTTCTACGTGTTCACATTTCTGCTTCATACATCAATGATAAAGTTGCCGTTATCTTGTGGTAGAACTTTATTTGTCTGTCTCGAGTTTTTCCTTCCAAGTGTCCACACCTGTGGAGTAACGGTTAGCGCGTCTGGCCGCGAAACCAGGTGGCCAGGGTTCGAATCCCGGTCGGATCAAGTTACCTGGTTGAGGTTTTTTTCCGGGGTTTTCCCTCAACTCAATTTGAGCAAATGCTGGGTAACTTTCGGTGCTTGACCCCGGACTCATTTCACTTGCATTATCACTTTCATCTCATTCAGACGCTAAATAACCTAAGATGTTGATACAGCGTCGTAAAATAACCTACCTAAAAAGAACTTTCCAGGGTTCTTCTTATTGCTCCAAATATCGTTAGGTATCGATGCAATTGATTATAATATATTTGTAGTAATATATAATAAATGTAAAAAAAAAGAAAGGAAAATATAGTACAAAATGTAAATTTGTGTGAAGTGTCCTTCGCTGATACTGATATGTGTTGAGTCAGGTATTTCCACTTGTTCGCGAGTAGAAGGCTGTTATTATTTATCTGTCAACAAGCTTTTCTTCCAATGGTGCGGAACAGATTAAGTTTTAAAGGGTGCGGGTAATAGGTATATTTTTGGTTTGTGGTTTTACAGATCGAAATGTTCTCAATTAATTATCGATAATGGGAAAATTTTCAACAAACTGTGGAAAGAATTATTATCTGTTCCAGTAAACGTACTGACATGAGTACGTGTGGCGTAGTTTCTTCATACCACAACAGTGAGACAGATCAATCCAGAGGCAACTATGGGCAGCAGATAATTGCAAGACAGAAGTTTATGTTAACTTATATCTATATAAAATATCGAGAGCTATACTTATGAGCATACAACCTAACAGCACATTCTCTCATATAGGTCTACAGTTTTTCTTATTTTCAAAAGTAAGATGTCATTTTAATTGCTTATATTTTCTTCATTTTTACACGTGGTTAAACGTTCTGACACTGGTTTAATTTTTTTTCTCTCCATGAGACCGGGAGGGGAACATCCCATGCACCGCGACCTGAGGTCTATTGTGCGTCCCCTGGGATGAGTTGCATGCCCACCGACCCCACCTATGCCGCACCGACCTAACACCCTGACGACCAGTCCCTCCACCCTTCTAAACTCGTGTGCCATTCTACGCCAACAGTCCCCCACGTTTCGACACTGCATAGCCTCAACAATTGAAAGCATCGTTAAATAACGCATTATCACTCTTGTCCTATTCGTGCCTCATCCAATCCTAACTTGTCTGTAAGATGAAAGTGCACCTTTAAGAATATCAGTGAGGCGACGTTACTGTTGCTATAAAGGGCAATCTTGACTTTAGCAACGCACGTTGATTCACTTGAGTAGAAGGTGTAGATTAGAGATGAACAAACCTAACTGCCGCTCTTGCTCGCTGTGTTCGTTGCACTTGTCTTTCGAGTCTCGTCTCGTAACTCTCGTGCTCTTCGAATCTTGCTCATCATTCTCGAAATAGAATTTGGTCGGCGTGGAAAGATTTCGAACTTTAAATAACATACATTATCTTGCAGTTTATTTGATAATTAAATATACATGATATAACTACACCCTTTCGTCATCATTTCAGTCGCACACAATGCACACGCATTGTCTACCGGTCTTCGTGTTCAGTCAACAGCATCAGTCTCCTCTATCAACGTCGCAAGAAATAATAATCAATCCCACTCTCACTTCTTCGATCTTCACTTGTCATCGTACGTTTCCAGGGTGTCAGCCAAGTGCTAGTTGTCTCGCGGCTTCTTGAGCTGCTTCTTGCGCTAGTTCGGTTTCTTACGCTTTTGGAGTGTCGCCTTCTTGGGTCCATGATCTTCCATGGAGCGGATTCCCTGCTTCTCCAGATATTCCTCTATCTTCAGGTTATCCGTGCTCTCAACTGCCACAGAACGCTAGAGTTTCTGGAACTAATCGTCCACAGGCAGAGCTGATGTCTTGTTTTTGTAGAACACAATCTTCTTCTTGTCAATCGATTGCGAGATGTATAATGATCTCATTCTGCAAAGCCTTGAGGGTTTTATCACAATGTGGCACATTATCACATACATAATTGAAATAAATAACATTAGAAATATTTAATTGAGAAAAAAGACGGAAAACAAAACAGTATCTTTGTTAGCAAAATGTTCTGGTTCTATTATGTGATATTACTTATTGTTATACAAATAGAAAAAAAAGCAGTTCCGAAGTAAATTTTCATTTCTAAGAAACATAAAGCATAACGTTAAATAAAGCGTTAATATAGGCCTCTATATTTTGCTTGAGATAGTATAATTAAACTGAAACATACGAAAAAAAAATCCTGGCATTTTAATAAGGGCCTAGTAATTAAATAAAGTTTAGGGAATGGATTACTATAGGCTAAACTGAAAGGTAGAGATGATGTTTCAAACTCGATTGTTTATACACATACAACAGTTTCCAAAACAGATAGAAGTTCAGTCTGGTTTGTAAATATAAACGACTGTGACGATTCAAAACTGCTTGACGTTCGAGAGTTGTCCATTCCCGAAGTCTTGAAACACTCACAAGCAGTCGACGACGCGACGCGACGTGGGAAATACTGTCGTGCGGGTTTTCGGCTTTGCGGGCGCTGTTAGTCTTGCTTTCTCGATCATTGTTCAACTTTTAGTTTAGATCTACTATCTCCTTGATTTTGTTGCCGTGATCTGCATAGTAGGCTATTATAAAGATCGCACAATCCTGCCATCAGCCAGGTACCCCAATATTTATACCACGTCATATTTATACCTATAAACAATAAATTAAAAACTTCAGTAGCAACTGGTAACAAAGTTTCATAAGAAAAGTGCACAGAACGGCGTCGCTGAATGCTGTATTTGGGATAAGAAGTGGGAAAGCCTTTAGTTTCACTATGAACACATTCTTGATGTATCCTTACTAAATGAAAATGACAGTGCACATTCCAATCTGATAGTACCCGACAGTCGGAGAACGCTTTTGTTTGTGACGAGGCAGAAATAAAGTCACAAGAGAGCGAAGTGTGAATGTCAAACATCACTATCGGATGGGGCTGATAGTCTACCTGTTCGCATTACCCGCGGCCTTGGCCCTGAGGCAGTCGTCATTATCTAATGCGACGCTATCTATGGCGTAGAAGTGGACGTTTATAAAGCCAACTCGCCGAAGCGTGGGTAAGGTATACATACAAATAAAGATTTCAGGAATAACTCCCTGTAAAGTTGATTTGAATAATTTCGGGGGAAAAATTGTTCCGGAGCCGGGTATCGAACCCGAAATTATTCAAATCAACTTTACAGGGAGTTATACCTGAAATCTTGATTTACATAATACACGTCACTGTTCGTTAACAGAAAACCACAATTTAAGTCACACAGAGTTAGTGTGCACTCGAAGTTGGTTGCTTGACGGTTGTCAGCCCACTTTGAGGTCTGTGGATATAGAGGGGAAAATTGGATCGGTGTCGGTTAGAGTTCCCGGGTAGCTCAGTGGTAGAGCGTTGGTACGTTAAACCAAAGGTCCCGGCTTCGATACCCGGCTCCGGAACAATTTTTCCCCCGAAATTATTCAAGGTATACATACATAAAACCTTCTGGCCTTGGATGGTATACCTACGTAAATAAATACGATATAATTATATACATAATGTATATAAATAAATGTGATATATATACATATATTAACTTAAATATAGGCTAAGCATAGGCAGGGGCAGGTATTTATGGAGACTAATTTTATAATTTGTGTTTTTTTTTAATATTGGTATCGGTGGAGATTATTGGAGATTGATTTGTACTCTTGGCGGAGATTAATGGAAATTTTGGGAAATACAATTATTTTGGAATTGGAGTATTAACTTAGTATGAATATTACTTTCCAAATAATTGACATTTAAGATTCGTTGGATTTTGGTAAAGGTGCGGTATGGCCAATAGACAATATTTGTTGGATTGAGACTGTATTTAACACTTTCAAATTATTAGCGAAATGTTGAATTATCCGTCTTTTGAGTTCACTAATGTAATCAGAACACCTGGAATACCATGTAATGTAGCCTACTTGGATATATAACTTATTCAAGTGAAAAAAAAAAATCCGAAAAAAAAACTCAGGATATGAAATTCACTCTAAAACGACGCAATAGTAATAATTCGTGAATGTGTTTATATTTCGCTATTAGAACTCTATTTTGCGATTTTTCGTGAGTGATTGTTTTATCCGCATATTATTAATCAGAATCACTTAATTCGTAAAGATTAGCAAACATCTATTGTATATGAGCCGTTCAGAGCAGAAGTGGTGTAAGTCAAAATTAGGTAATGAGGTTTAAAGTAAACATTCTGTAAAATACAGCGCAAAGTAGCAATTAATATGTCCTTCTTGCTATCCACTGACTACTAATAGTTTAAATAAATTGACTATTAATTGCTACTTTGCGCTGTATTTGATAGAATGTTTACTTTAACCCTCATTACCCATTTTTGACTTACACCACTTCTGCTCTGAACGGCTCATATATATTATGTCGTGATTTTCGCGATCTGCATAAATACCCGGCCCCGGGCATACGTATAAAACATAAAAAAATCATAAACACAAAGGGGAAGATGTACAAAATAAATTTAATAAATTTCAATGTGCATGTGGTACAATCTCTGGCAAGAAAGACTGGAATGGATACACATCTTAAATACTATGCTGATGTAAGGATCTGAAAACTGGGCATTGAATAGATTAGATAAAATAAAAATTGAGACAGCCGATATGAGATCTGTAAGATCAGTTGCGTCCGCCTCCTTGGTCTTGAGATAGCGTGCTGGACTCCTGATCAAGGTGGCCCGGGTTCGATTCCCGGTAGTAAAGTTAAGGAGATTTAATTCGGACCTCTTCACAGAGACTGGTTGTCTGTCCGTTGTCCAAGTGTATGTGGTGTCTCGCAGTGGCTCCCGGGTACTTTGACTCAGTAAACGGGGAGTCTTGCAGTGTGTGCGTGTGTTCAGTGGAGTTGTGGATCTAGGTACAATAAGCCTCAGGCTGCGGTGCCGAAATTAGCAAAAAAAAAAAGATCAGTTGCATGTTTTACTATACGAGATGAAATTAATAACTGACAATTAGAACTGAATTGGGAATATTTGATCTAAAGGCAGAAATAAAAAAAAAATAGAAAGAAGAATTTGTGGAGTCATATTTTAAGAATAGATCTCAGATATCTGACGAAACAAACTCTTGCTTACAAACCGACTGGACGACGAGACGTCGGACGCCGAGAAATAAGATGATAAACTTGTGTGATGGGAATGGATTTTTTATCCGTCGTGCTGCTCATGATGATGAATTTAGAGCCCGGATTTATATGTACTAAAAATTAAGAATGATACTTAGTATAGTTAAATTGATGTTGTGGCGGATAAGAGGATTCCTAAGCCTAGTTCACAAGATTTCGATATGTAAAAATAAAGAACTTAGTCACAAGGACTGAACAATGCATCTTGTAAACCGAGCGTGATTCGTAAGTGGAAGTTAGGAGAATTAAAAAGCATTAACGGTACCAAAGGGAAATAGCGAATAACAGGAATGGCATATAAAAGGAGTGGGGGTATGGCTTGTATTTTTACAACTATACCGAGTAACAGTATTAACTTTTAGAACATATAAATCCGGGCTCTGATTATGATATGATTACGCTAAAATTTTGGTATACCACTGTAACTATTATTATCGTTACCTGTAATCTGTACATTTTATAACATTATCAGGTATTTGCTCTTCAACACACGTCTTGTGATTCTGTGAACAGGGATTGCTCTTGAGGAATTCTAGACATCATCTTATAAGATCCAAAATTGCTGCCGCATTAAGAAATAAGGGCTGGATAGTAGAAGAAGAAATCTCCTGTCTAGCTGAAAATGGGTCAACGAGACGAGTAGATATTTTAGCGTACAATGCTGACACTAAACAGGGCATCATTGTGGACCCCACGATACGTTTTGAAGTAGAATGTCATCAATCAGCCGAGGTCCACCTTGAGAAGAAGTCGATCTATGAGCCTGCAGTCAACTATTTCAAGCTGAAATATGCCTTAATTCACGTTGAGGTATTCGGCTTGCTCATAGGTGCTCGAGGGACTATACCAGCTTTTTTCGAAGAATTTCGACGGCAGTTTGCTCTGCCAACATCTCTGAGAAATGACATTATGATAATTGTGTTAAAAAATCCTGCCAAATCCAAATTAATCACATGGTGCCACATTAATAGCAATTGTAATTTTTCACCTTCCCTTTATTTGTTTCCCTTTTTTTTTAATTTAATATCTATGTTTACATATGTATATTAATTTTTTTGAGGATATACTGAGTCCGTAAGGGCTACCCTCAATGGGGGGGCAGTTCAATATTATTATTATTGTTATTATTGTTATTATTACTATTATTATTATTATTATTATTATTATTATTATTATTATTATTATTATTATTGGAATTGAATGGGTTACATCAGCTGCTTTTCTATGCGGATGACCTGAATATGTTAGAAGAAAATCCACAAACAAGTAGGGAAAACACGGGAATTTTACTTGAAGCAAGTAAAGAGATAGGTTTGGAAGTAAATCCCGAAAAGACAAAGTATATGATTATGTCTCGTGACCAGAATATTGTACGAAATGGAAATATAAAAATTGGAAATTTATCTTTTGAAGAGGTGGAGAAGTTCAAATACCTTGGAGCAACAGTAACAAATATAAATGATATTCGGGAGGAAATTAAACACAGAATAAATATGGCAAATGCCTGTTATTAGTCGGTTGAGAAGCTTTTATCATCCAGTCTGCTGTCAAAAAATCTGAAAGTTAGAATTTATAAAACAGTTATATTACCGGTTGTTCTTTATGATTGTGAAACTTGGACTCTCACTTTGAGAGAGGAACATAGGTTAAGGGTGTTTGAGAATAAGGTGCTTAGGAAAATATTTGGGGCTAAGAGGGATGAAGTTACAGGAGAATGGAGAAAGTTACACAACACAGAACTGCACGCATTGTATTCTTCACCTGACATAATTAGGAACATTAAATCGAGACGTTTGAGATGGGCAGGGCATGTAGCACGTATAGGCGAATCCAGAAATGCATATAGAGTGTTAGTTGGGAGGCCGGAGGGAAAAAGGCTTTTGGGAAGGCCGAGACGTAGATGGGAGGATAATATTAAAATGGATTTAAGGGATGTGATGATGGAGAATGGATTAATCTTGCTCAGGATAGGGACCAATGGCGGGCTTATGTGAGGGCGGCAATGAACTTCCGGGTTTCTTAAAAGCCAGTAAGTAAGTAAGTAAGTATTATTATTATTATTATTATTATTATTATTATTATTATTATTATTATTATTATTATTATTATTATGGTGTTATTTGTTTCACATTACATTATGTAATATTAAGACGTGGGCTTCTTTATAATCAGCAACAAACTGGGATGTCACAGAGGTAGAAATAAATACAGTAACGTTTCGGAGCTATATAGCAAATGGGATAACTGTGTTTGGTAACAGGTTCCCCTTTCCTTGTCTTTCTAGACGACGAAGCTGTTACGTAAGTTCGAAGCGATAGAAGTTTTCCAATTATGCCACGATGCAAAAACGAAACATTTTGTAACCTGAAATAATTCATTTCAATTCATTACCAATGAATGCTGTCGTAACTTGCAGAATTTGGTGCCTGCAGCTTGAAGTTCGCTTGTGTGTTTCAATTAACGGATATGAAGATTGCTACATTCTCTGACCCGAATTTTTTTGCTTGTCCCTGTTCGGATACCTCTTTCTCCTTTTTGTTTTGAGCCCGTTTATCGTGTATTCCAAATACAAGTTAACATTCATCAGCGCAAATAAATGCCGTCTGGCTTTCAGAAACCTTGAATAAAAGAAAACCCCTCTGCTGCCTAATATGTTGACTTAGTTGACCCTGAACTTTTAACGAATTGGGTTGGTCAATACAAAGAGGAAGAATCTCGGAGCTTAGGATCGGATTGTCCTGACTGTGACTGTCAGTTCCGTTTTCGTTTATTTATATATTATCCGTACCCGTGCGCTCCGCTGCACTTGTTAGAAATAAATATAAAGTAATTACATAATTAAAATAGGACATCTGGTCCAGGGAACATTCGTGTTTCATAGAAGGATAAATCGTTTAATATGTCAGTTAATTTAAATTGTATTTAAATGATTAAAATGCGATCATTTTGGTCCAGAGACCACTCATTTAGTGCAATGATAATTCCTTTAACATATTTCTTAATTGTTATTACATGAAAATAATTCAAATATGATCATTTGGTTCAGAGAACATCCGTCTGTGGTGCAATTTGGTCCCATCAAACTTTTGTTTGGAATGAAACGTATCGGAAATCATTTTTAAAGAAACTTTTGTTATGCAACATTTTTCACAAAAATTAATAATAATGGAGATATTTCGATTTATTTAATTCAAGCCCCCTTATACCTTTTAAATAAAGTATTTTGAATGCCATATAGCCTAAAATCTAAAACGAACTTAATTTACATTTCAATTTTCATACAAATCGGTTCAGCCATTATCGCGTGAAAAGGTAACAAACATCCAGACAGACAGACAGACAGACAGACAGATAGATAGACATACAAACAAAAATAAAAAAAGCGATTTTCGGTTTCAGGATCGTTAATTATTTTACATGTTAACACCAATTATTTTTGAAAAATCGAAAATTACCAGAAGAATTTTGGCTACAGATTTATTATTAGTATAGATTTTCACAATGTAGTTTACGGCCAGATAAAAATAGGCCTATAAGCAATTCCGGCTTTAATATCAAAATTTCAGTTCCAATACAAATTTTAACACATTAGGACTACGAAGACTGGATATGGTGACATACCTAGAAAGACTGAGGTGTTTTATATTGCCTTAATATGCATGGAAAAATTATTTGATTGTGTAATATGTAATGTAATGCGTTAGCAATATATTTTTAAGCATATTTGCATAACACCACGTAGAATCTGTCTCACACAGACATTAAGTACAAATATTTTATATTTTATCAATTTTAACAATTTTTATATATAAGTTAATAGTAATATGTAACAAAATGTAATATGAGTTCTATGTAATTTACATTCATATTTATATTTTTATATTTCACTTTTCGGCAAGTCGGCGAAACAACACAAATTAGTCAAATTCTGCATTTCTCACACCATTATCAGATTTTATTACATGTAACTTGTGATTAATTATTCAAATCATTGATATGCTTATTACTGTGAACACATTATTGGACTTACGTTTAGATTTCGTTGTAACATTTTGAATATCTGATAATGCCGTATAGGCGAAAACGTTCATAAAATTTCTTCTGTAAGATGAATTAGCAAATAATAAGTTTGCAAAAAATGATAAATCATATGATTGAAAACTTTAAAATAAATTTATAATCTTGGACTGATTTAGAATCCTTTCCATAGCATCATAGCATTATTCATATTTAAATAAATAAGTAGGAAGTAAGTAAATAAATAAATAAATAAGTAGGAAGTAAGTAAGTAAATAAATAAATAAATAAATAAATAAAATGTGGGAGAAAATATTATCAAATAGGCTACGTGAGATAGGAGGTTGGTGAACATGTGGTAAAATACGGGAGAACCCGTAAAATATGGGAGACCTGGCAACCCTAAGTACGAAAGTGTTTCCATCTACTGGAATATACACGACTTTACAGCTCACGAACCCCTTTCAATATATTGTCATCTAGTGGTCACATTTAAGTATTGTGTAGACATGTCAACAATGACTCTCATGGCAACAGAAATAGTACAATTTCCAAAACTTAAACCTTGAAAATATGAAATTTTGACTGTCAAATGGCATATACTTTGTTAAATTCCGAGGAATAGTTACCGTATTTACTCGCATATTAGATACACCTTTTCCCTCTTTTTAATGCAAAAGGTTTGAGGGGGTTCTATGTGAGCATATATAAAAAAACAGTATGAAAATAAAGTTTTTAAATTTAGGTAACAGTACGCCTAAATAGAGAAATTAGTTCTGTAATGCCAAATACAGTAACAGTATTTTTATTGGCACTGCATTTCCATTGTTTCTTGTTTCTATCACCCACTCAAGCACTTCTCTTTCAATGTCCTTATACTTTCCTGATTTCACAACACGAAAATATTCCACGCTTTTTAGAAGCTATAGTGGAAAGTTTTGCTTTCTGATTTCTCCAGTACCGAATCATATTGAGTTGCACTTAAAATCCATGTCCAGCAGCTTTCACCCATTTTTCTCCGCTCGCTTGTTGCTCATTTTTATATTCACACCCGACACTGATCTCTTTCTCTGAATATCTGAGTTCGGAAGTAAGGTATGCGAAAACCGATACCATCAGTAGAAGAAGAAAGAGAATTTGTCTCTGTTGTGACATTGGAAGAAATAACGGGACAGAGAGTACGCTAGGTAGTTTCAGGATAAATGGGAAAAGACAGATTTGTTCCTCTTGTCAGTTTGAAGACAATTGGAGAAGTATCGAGAAAACGGAGCAGAGAATGGTTTCAGAAGCGGATTTTATTTTGCAATCTTTCCATGAGCATTAAGTGATTGATAATATACGCTACTTAGCGATAGAAAGAAATTCAGAATCTATGGCCTTGTATTGTACATAGGTATGTCGGAGGAGTCCAATATGTGGATATATATATTAGAATTTGCTCTTAAAGTAGAGGGAAGTCTTATATGCAGGAAGTCTAATAAGCGAATAAATACAATAATAATAATAATAATAATAATAATAATAATAATGATAATAATAATAATCATAATAATAATCATATGAAAGTGTTACCATTATTTTAAAACATTATGTAAGCTATAGGAAAAATTGTTTTTCTCAGGTAGACAGACAGCATTATGGTTTTCAAAGTCACTTTTTCCGGTATGAAGAATTCCAAAAATGTGAATTTTCTTCTTTAACCTTCATTTAAAAATCATCACAGCTTTATTTACTTCGCTGATGTGTCGTTTTCTGCATTGCTGAAAAACAACAAAAATCTAACACACACGCTCAATTTTTTTCATATGTCTAACTTCTTTATACAGGGGCCAAGTGTAGTTAAGTTGGTGAGTTTGTGTAAGAAGAATTTTGCATTTGAACAATAAAAATAAAAGTAAAAATTTTCTCGTCTGATCATCTTTGTTTTGCGTAAAAAAAGCTTGCGCGACAAATTCTCTCTAATCATTTCTTCCCCAGTCATTTTTATCCTCCATTGCTCCATTAACTTTACATCACAACTTCACCTTAGAAAGAGCTGGGAAATCAAGGTATACCAAGCTACCAGCACAAAATAAGCCAACCTGTTTCAAGTGTGCTTGAATTTTTTTTTGACTACTTCATTTACGTTTCAATGTTGATTTCTTCAAGGTTTGACACTTTCTACATAATTATCTGGCTTTTTATCACACGCTAAAGTGAGAAATTATTTACAAAGTTTCATGAACGCCGTAGACACTAATTACATTTTTAAAATACTTTAATTTCTTGGCTATGAACATGCAACAGCTGTGTAATTGTTAGCATTAAAGATTTACAACTAATACGCTTAGAAATGTAACAATTTTGTAGTTCAGCCCCCAGAATTTTATCTTCACTCTTTTCTGCTGTAAGGCTTGTTCGCGTGGCCAAAAACTAGCAGCAATGACTTTTAATTAATGTCAAGAAAGTAGACATTTACATGCACCTTTATTTTATTCCATCTGTAAGACAGGAAGTCCTAGAGAATACAGAGGTGAGATTACTTAATTACAATTAAGGGTAAGGTAGGAGAGAACGAACCCTAGCGCTTCCTCCAACTTAGAGACTTTTACTATCTGTAGGCCTTGTCTTCTTACTTTATATTCTATCCATTTTCACCTATTGGTACACATTCTAGTGGATTATAGTTATTTTTTAGTTGTCAGTTTGAATTTTCCTTTGAAAAATTTATTTAGAATTTTTGTACAGACAAATAGTACAAGACTGGCAGTTACTTACTAACTGCAATACTGACAGCATGATTTGCCTTTGAAGAAGCTACCAACGTTCAAGAAACGAACGTTATTAGCGAGAGTTATTTGAAATTTAAACATTTTTAATAATTAATAATATTAATAGGAATAATTGGTACAGTAATAATTAATTAACAGTTCAGAGTTCGTACTAATCATTTTATGTGGTCAAAAAATATTTTTAGATTACGTCTCATGAATCATAAACTCTTTAGTCAAAGCAATGAATTTTAAGTTGCCAAACAAAATACTTTTCAATATTAGATCAATCAATGAATCGTAAATAAATAAATAAATAAATAAATAAATAAATAAATAAATAAATAGGTAAATAGATAGATAGATAGATAGATAGATAGATAGATAGATAGATAGATAGATAGATAGATAGATAGATAGATAGATAGATAGATAGATAGATAGATAGATAGATAGATAGATAGATAGATAGATAGATAGATAGATAGATAGATAGATAGATAGATAGATAGATAGATAGATAGATAGATAGATAGATAGATAGATAGATAGATAGATAGATAGATAGATAGATAGATAGATAGATAGATAGATAGATAGATAGATAGATAGATAGATAGATAGATAGATAGATAGATAGATAGATAGATAGATAGATAGATAGATAGATAGATAGATAGATAGATAGATAGATAGATAGATAGATAGATAGATAGATAGATAGATAGATAGATAGATAGATAGATAGATAGATAGATAGATAGATAGATAGATAGATAGATAGATAGATAGATAGATAGATAGATAGATAGATAGATAGATAGATAGATAGATAGATAGATAGATAGATAGATAGATAGATAGATAGATAGATAGATAGATAGATAGATAGATAGATAGATAGATAGATAGATAGATAGATAGATAGATAGATAGATAGATAGATAGATAGATAGATAGATAGATAGATAGATAGATAGATAGATAGATAGATAGATAGATAGATAGATAGATAGATAGATAGATAGATAGATAGATAGATAGATAGATAGATAGATAGATAGATAGATAGATAGATAGGTAGATAGATAGATAGATAGACATAAATAGGACGGATAGATAGATAGGCATAAATAGTATAGACAGATAGACAGATAGATAGATAGATAGATAGATAGATAGATAGATAGATAGATAGATAGATAGATAGATAGATAGATAGATAGATAGATAGATAGATAGATAGATAGATAGATAGATAGATAGATAGATAGATAGATAGATAGATAGATAGATAGATAGATAGATAGATAGATAGATAGATAGATAGATAGATAGATAGATAGATAGATAGATAGATAGATAGATAGATAGATAGATAGATAGATAGATAGATAGATAGATAGATAGATAGACATAAATAGGACGGATAGATAGATAGGCATAAATAGTATAGACAGATAGACAGATAGACAGATAGATAGATAGATAGATAGATAGATAGATAGATAGATAGATAGATAGATAGATAGATAGATAGATAGATAGATAGATAGATAGATAGATAGATAGATAGATAGATAGATAGATAGATAGATAGATAGATAGATAGATAGATAGATAGATAGATAGATAGATAGATAGATAGATAGATAGATAGATAGATAGATAGATAGATAGATAGATAGATAGATAGATAGATAGATAGATAGATAGATAGATAGATAGATAGATAGATAGATAGATAGATAGATAGATAGATAGATAGATAGATAGATAGATAGATAGATAGATAGATAGATAGATAGACAGATAGACAGATAGACAGATAGACAGACAGACAGACAGACAGACAGACAGACAGACAGACAGACAGACAGACAGACAGACAGACAGACAGACAGACAGACAGACAGACAGACAGACAGACAGACAGACAGACAGACAGACAGACAGACAGACAGACAGACAGACAGACAGACAGACAGACAGACAGACAGACAGACAGACAGACAGACAGACAGACAGACAGACAGACAGACAGACAGACAGACAGACAGACAGACAGACAGACAGACAGACAGACAGACAGATAGATAAATAGATAAGTAAATAAATAGATAAGTAAATAAATGATTAAAGGAATAAATGAATGAATAAATAAATAAATAAATAAATAAAATATAATATTTTCTACAGTCCACCTAATGAAGACGTCTTTGTATTGAGATTTCACTGCTGCAACCATTCTCAGAGTATTTCTTTCTCTGCGCTTGTTTGGTAGAGGCGTGTACGCCTATTTGTGTGAATGTGAAGATGTTGATAATAAAGATAAATTAAAAGGTAAAAATAGTCTTGTAATATGTTTTGTTAGGCATCCCTATTATTAGAAAATGAAGTTCGTTTGTGGTTCTTACATGTAGATCAGTAGGACTACTTTGTGAATTTAAGCAGCCAAGACTCCGGGCAGGAAGCTGGAGACCTGCGTCTCAAACCGCAGTCATGAATCGTTGTTTGGCATTTCAAATGACCTTTGCGGTTATTTTCAGTTGTTCGACATGGTTTTAACGACTGTATTAATTTCTACATTGTGTCATTAAGATATTTTCTGCTTCTTTACATCACTCTAGATCACTGCTGGCTGCATGTTACAAGTAACTACCAAACATACGATATAAGTCCACAACTTTTGACTACTTCTTGGAAGTCTTGTCAGTGTTAGCACTATAGAGAAATGGAACTTCTCGGATAATTTCTCCCATTTTATTCGTTACAAATTTTAAGTGATATCCCGGCGATTAACTTCGATGTGTCGGCCTCGGTAGAGTAGTTGCCATAGCGCTGGCCTTCTGTGCTCGAGGTTGCGGGTTGGATCCCGGTCCAGGTCGATGGCATTTAAGTGTGTTTAAATGCGACAGGCTCACGTCAGTAGATTTACTGGCATGTAAAAGAACTCCTGCGGGACAAAATTCCGGCACACCGGCGTCGCTGATATAACCTCTGCAGTTGTGAGCGTCGTTAAATAAACAATAATTTAAATTTAAATTTAAAAACTTGATGTTTTTTGACATCTACGAATCTCAAAATTTTCTTATAGGTTATTTAACGAAGTTATATCAACTGCCAGGTTAACTATTGTTGATCGAATCGATGATAGCGAATTATATTTCGGTGAGATTATTTAAAAAATTGTCATGGAATTCCGAGACATTCGTCTTATAGTTGGAAAGCTCTAAGAAAAATTTCAACCGGATAATTAGTCCCAGCTAGATTCGAACTCATGTAACTTTTAGGCTATGAATATGTATGCAAATTGATTACAAAGTTTGGAACACTGTTTGTAGCTTTATTATTTGTAATGCTTGATTAGGAAGTTTGTAACACTGTTTGTAGCTTTATTATTTGTAATGCTTGATTACAAAATTTGGAACACTGTTTGTAGCTTTATTATTTGTAATGCTTGATTACAAAATTTGGAACACTGTTTGTAGCTTTATTATTTGTTATGCTTGATTACAAAGTTTGGAACACTCTTTGTAGCTTTATTATTTGTAATGCTTGATTACAAAATTTGGAACACTGTTTGTAGCTTTATTATTTGAAGAGTCCACTGCAAGAATGATGGATGTCACTTTCTTGTCGAAAATGAACCAAGACTGTCGATGCATAACTTAAGACATACAGAATGTATATAGAGAGTTATATGGCATTAACACTGATAGTAATTGTCCAGTAATGATCGGAAAATCACAATTAAGCTTTGAGCGCTAAACATTTCAAACTTTCAATTGCTTCTCCTGAAAAATGTATTCCAAATAACATCCATCACTTTTGCAGTGGACTCTTCATTTGTAATGCTTGATTACAAAGTTTGGAACATTGTTTGTAGCTTTGTTATTTGTAATGCTTGATTACAAAGTTTGGAACACTGTTTGTAGCTTTATTAACGCTTGATTACAAAGTTTAGAACACTGTTTGTAGCTTTATTATTTGTAGGCTAATGCTTGATTACAAAGTTTGGAACACTGTTTGTAGCTTTATTATTTGTAATGCTTGATTACAAAGTTTGGAACACTGTTTGTAGCTTTATTATTTGTAATGCTTGATTACAAAGTTTGGAACACTGTTTGTAGCTTTATTATTTGTAATCCTTGATTACAAAGTTTGGAACACTATTTGTAGCTTTATTATTTGTAATGCTTGATTACAAAGTTTGGAACACTGTTTGTAGCTTTATTATTTGTAATGATTGATTACAAGGTTTGGAACACTGTTTGTAGCTTTATTATTTGTAATGATTGATTACAAGGTTTGGAACACTGTCCGTAGCTTTATTATTTGTAATGATTGATTACAAGGTTTGGAACACTGTTTGTAGCTTTATTATTTGTAATGATTGATTACAAGGTTTGGAACACTGTTTGTAGGTTTATTATTTGTAATGCTTGATTAGGAAGTTTGGAACACTGTTTGTAGCTTTATTATTTGTAATGTTTGATTACAAGGTTTGGAACAGTGTTTGTAGCTTTATTATTTGTAATGATTGATTACAAGGTTTGGAACACTGTTTGTAGCTTTATTATTTGTAAGGATTGATTACAAAGTTTGGAACACTGTTTGTAGCTTTATTATTTGTAATGATTGATTACAAGGTTTGGAACACTGTTTGTAGCTGTGTTATTTGTAATGATTGATTACAAGGTTTGGAACACTGTTTGTAGCTTTATTATTTATAATGATTGATTACAAGGTTTGGAACACTGTTTGTAGCTTTATTATTTGTAATGCTTGATTAGGAAGTTTGGAACATTGTTTGTAGCTTTGTTATTTGTAATGCTTGATTACAAAGTTTGGAACACTGTTTGTAGCTTTATTAACGCTTGATTACAAAGTTTAGAACACTGTTTGTAGCTTTATTATTTGTAGGCTAATGCTTGATTACAAAGTTTGGAACACTGTTTGTAGCTTTATTATTTGTAATGCTTGATTACAAAGTTTGGAACACTGTTTGTAGCTTTATTATTTGTAATGCTTGATTACAAAGTTTGGAACACTGTTTGTAGCTTTATTATTTGTAATCCTTGATTACAAAGTTTGGAACACTATTTGTAGCTTTATTATTTGTAATGCTTGATTACAAAGTTTGGAACACTGTTTGTAGCTTTATTATTTGTAATGATTGATTACAAGGTTTGGAACACTGTTTGTAGCTTTATTATTTGTAATGATTGATTACAAGGTTTGGAACACTGTCCGTAGCTTTATTATTTGTAATGATTGATTACAAGGTTTGGAACACTGTTTGTAGCTTTATTATTTGTAATGATTGATTACAAGGTTTGGAACACTGTTTGTAGGTTTATTATTTGTAATGCTTGATTAGGAAGTTTGGAACACTGTTTGTAGCTTTATTATTTGTAATGTTTGATTACAAGGTTTGGAACAGTGTTTGTAGCTTTATTATTTGTAATGATTGATTACAAGGTTTGGAACACTGTTTGTAGCTTTATTATTTGTAAGGATTGATTACAAAGTTTGGAACACTGTTTGTAGCTTTATTATTTGTAATGATTGATTACAAGGTTTGGAACACTGTTTGTAGCTGTGTTATTTGTAATGATTGATTACAAGGTTTGGAACACTGTTTGTAGCTTTATTATTTATAATGATTGATTACAAGGTTTGGAACACTGTTTGTAGCTTTATTATTTATAATGCTTGATTAGGAAGTTTGGAACACTGTTTGTAGCTTTATTATTTGTAATGATTGATTACAAGGTTTGGAACACTGTTTGTAGCTGTGTTATTTGTAATGATTGATTACAAGGTTTGGAACACTGTTTGTAGCTTTATTATTTATAATGATTGATTACAAGGTTTGGAACACTGTTTGTAGCTTTATTATTTGTAATGCTTGATTAGGAAGTTTGGAACACTGTTTGTAGCTTTATTATTTGTAATGATTGATTACAAGGTTTGGAACACTGTTTGTAGCTTTATTATTTGTAATGATTGATTACAAGGTTTGGAACACTGTTTGTAGGTTTATTATTTGTAATGCTTGATTACAAAGTTTGGAACACTGTTTGTAGCTTTATTATTTATAATGATTGATTACAAGGTTTGGAACACTGTTTGTAGCTTTATTATTTGTAATGCTTGATTAGGAAGTTTGGAACACTGTTTGTAGCTTTATTATTTGTAATGATTGATTACAAGGTTTGGAACACTGTTTGTAGGTTTATTATTTGTAATGCTTGATTAGGAAGTTTGGAACACTGTTTGTAGCTTTATTATTTATAATGATTGATTACAAGGTTTGGAACACTGTTTGTAGCTTTATTATTTGTAATGCTTGATTAGGAAGTTTGGAACACTGTTTGTAGCTTTATTATTTGTAATGATTGATTACAAGGTTTGGAACACTGTTTGTAGCTTTATTATTTGTAAGGATTGATTACAAAGTTTGGAACACTGTTTGTAGTTTTATTATTTGTAATGATTGATTACAATGTTTGGAACAGTGTTTGTAGCTTTATTATTTGTAATGATTGATTACAAGGTTTGGAACGCTGTTTGTAGCTTTATTATTTGTAATGATTGATTACAAGGTTTGGAACACTGTTTGTAGCTGTGTTATTTGTAATGATTGATTACAAGGTTTGGAACACTGTTTGTAGCTTTATTATTTATAATGATTGATTACAAGGTTTGGAACACTGTTTGTAGCTTTATTATTTGTAATGCTTGATTAGGAAGTTTGGAACACTGTTTGTAGCTTTATTATTTGTAATGATTGATTACAAGGTTTGGAACACTGTTTGTAGGTTTATTATTTGTAATGCTTGATTAGGAAGTTTGGAACACTGTTTGTAGCTTTATTATTTATAATGATTGATTACAAGGTTTGGAACACTGTTTGTAGCTTTATTATTTATAATGATTGATTACAAGGTTTGGAACACTGTTTGTAGCTTTATTATTTGTAATGCTTGATTAGGAAGTTTGGAACACTGTTTGTAGCTTTATTATTTGTAATGATTGATTACAAGGTTTGGAACACTGTTTGTAGCTTTATTATTTGTAATGATTGATTACAAAGTTTGGAACACTGTTTGTAGTTTTATTATTTGTAATGATTGATTACAATGTTTGGAACAGTGTTTGTAGCTTTATTATTTGTAATGATTGATTACAAGGTTTGGAACACTGTTTGTAGCTTTATTATTTGTAAGGATTGATTACAAAGTTTGGAACACTGTTTGTAGCTTTATTATTTGTAATGATTGATTACAATGTTTGGAACAGTGTTTGTAGCTTTATTATTTGTAATGATTGATTACAAAGTTTGGAACACTGTTTGTAGCTTTATTATTTGTAATGGTATAAATCGATGGGTCTGTTCAAAAGGGAAAGAACACAAAATTTAAAGTTTTGAGAAAACTGTATTTTACATCTGCATGTTACTGTGAAAAAGGCAACTAATACGTTGTAATTTGAAACTTATTGTATAAACAAACAACATTAACAGAATTTGAAGTAATTTCAATGATCCTTGGACTTTTCACAGCTGCATGAAGTTTTAAAATGTGGGTTTGTCAAAACTATCAATTGCCTAAAATTGGGCACACGAAGATATATTTGCATTTGAAATCTGTATGCTACGCTATGCTAAAACATGCGTGGAAAAATTGTGAACGAACAGTAGAAGAGCTTTAAATCTGTCCTAGACGTGAGCGTCTGCGTGCTCGAGCCTTGATTTGCACGTCCGGGTTCTGCTTCGCTCTCCCGCGACTTGCACCAATTTCACGTGCTCAAGTGCAATTATCCACGTAGTACATGAACCTACGCTACTCGCCTGCTCGATAGAACGGCCTTGCGAGAAGCAATCCATCTCTTGATTAGGCGTATCGAAGCAGAGCAAGCTGCTACCTCGCACAGCTGAGCAGGAGCAACAGTAGCGCTTGTGCCTGCGTCCGGGTTCTGTTCCTATCAATTCGCAGCACACTCACAAGGAAGGCTCACCAAGTGATAATGGATTTTCACAATGATTTTCTCCCAATATGTTCTATTTAATGTGAAAAACCTCCCTATAAATTTCTACATGCGGAAAGGGCCTAGTTTACGAGTTATGAATTTTCCAAATTCTTCATTCCGGAGCTATAACAGCTAATGCAAACAATGCTATGTGCTAGACATGCCATTCAATAAATCTAATCTGTATTGTATTGTATTGTATTTATTAACATTCCATGGTATTCATACATGCTTACAGCTAGAATATGGAACAAGTCAAAAACTTAATACTATTATAAAATCTTAATTTATAGTCACAGTCTAGATGAAATATATACAGACGAGATTTACAATATAGTTTACTAGTACAACACATAGTTTTAGTATCAATTTCATGAAGTGTTATTGAATGTCATGAATTCACCTACAGAATAGAAGGCGTGAGAAATTAGGTACTTCTTTAATTTGGCCCTAAATAATTTTATGTTTTGAGTTTCATTTTTTATATCGATAGGGAGGCTATTAAACATTTTTACTGCCATATAACGCACTCCTTTTTGATAGCACGATAGACGTGCCGATGGAGTATGAAAGTCATTTTTTTGACGTGTATTTATGCTATGAACTGTTGAATTAGTTACAAAGTTTTCACGATTACATACGAGGAAGACTATTAATGAAAAGATATACTGACAAACCATGGGCATTATTTGTAGTTTTTTGAAAATAGTCCTACACGATTCCCTAGATTTGGCACCTACTATTATTCTAATTACTCTTTTTTGTATTAGAAATATATTGTTACTATGTGTGTGGCATTTCCCCAGAATATTATTCCAAAACTCATTACCGAGTGGAAGTATGCAAAGTATATTGTTTTTAAGGTATTGATATTTACTATCTTTTGCATAGATCTAATAGCAAAACAATCTGAATTTAGTTTGGGGGTAATTTCTTTAATATGATTTTTCCAATTTAACACATTATCGATTTTTAAGCCAAGAAATTTGGTTGTTGTTGTTTCTAATAGGGATATATTGTTAATTATTGCGCTAGAAATTTGCGACGTTGAATTTGGACAGGATTTAAATTGAATTATGTTAGTTTTGTTACAGTTTAATACTAATTTATTGACTGAGAACCAGTCACATATTTTGAAGAGAATTTCCTCTGTTGAAGATGCATACTGCACTGTCAAAATCTCCTTAAATAACCTGAATTATGAAAAATATCAGATATATAATACCAATGAAAGTGACTATAGAATAGTCTACGTAAAAATTATAAGGAAAATGTAAGCATAACTGAAATTACTCACTGTAGTGATCGCAGTATGGAAATCGTTGTTAAAATTCTGAAAATACAGTGGAAAGTTTTACCGTAAAACCCCGATTATCCGTAACCCTATTAACCGATCGGTAGATTATCCGACTGTCTTTCTCTCTCGCAGAAAAGAATGTGAAGCACTGTACATTATATTCGTACGAATTTTTTCTACAGTGTTTTTTTACAAACTTTTGCCCTTACGCATTATCACCTACTCTTCGAATGGTCGTACTGTTTAACTTCTATGCAAAATGTCTTCTACAAGTGTCAAAAGAAAACATGTTGTACTATGGAAAAAAATGCAAGTAATTGAGTGGTTTGGGAAAAGAGAAAATGTGGTTCATCTCACGTCACAATACGAGATAGGAATTACAACTTGCGCGATTTAGACTAATGAAAAACAAAATATAAACTGTATAAAATTTGTAAATTTACAACATGAGACCTCTTCTATTTCTTTGTTTTCATAGACAGTCGTCATAAGGAGTTTCCTTGGCCATTAAAAACCCGTCGTTGAAAACCGTAATCTGAATGCAAGAACTAGATAACTCGAATTTTTACACTGAAAAAAAAAACTACTTTGACTGGACTCAACAATGGTTACAATACAACAAAAGTAACTTTTTATATTAGTTTCTGGCACAAAATTACTTCTTCTGTCAGGTACTACTATTTTGTAAAATGAGAATCCCATTAAGTTGCAAAGAGAGGAGAAATTAAGTATACAGCAAAATTGATACTTAAAACCCATTTAAAACGCTGATTTACACGTATAATATTAGATATAGCAACAATGAAAATACTTTCACTGGATTGGAAAGAATGAGGAAATGTGGAAGAGGAATCACTTATTTATTTTGGCTTCTCAAATCCAATAGCGCGAACCCGAGACCTTTCAGTCCGCAGTTCTGCCAACCGTACTGTTACGCCTCCTGTTCAACATAAAACTTGACCAAAATCGCTTCACAACAATTCTCGAGTTATGCAACACAACATACAGTACTAGTAGGCGGACTGTCTGTCATCTGTTATTACCCCTTACTGTTTGAAGTAGTGACTTGTGTAAGCAGGAGTCACCGAGTTCGCTTAGCGGGCACGTGCGGAGAGAGGAATTAGCTGAGCAATAAATCGAGAATAAAATTCTCCACGTCAATGTAGTGTCTGCTTATAATGAAGACAAATAAGAATTGACAGAATAAGATGGCACGAAATGAAGCGATTCTCTGTTCGTACGAACTTTTGACCGCGCTTTTAAGCCGAGGACAGGAGGTTTGGGAAATAACTAAATTGCCCTGACAGTATTGTTGTTACTCATATCATCATCGCCCAACTATATAGGACATTGTAGTTAATGACCGAGCATTTATGTCATTGACTTATTACCCATTGTAGTTGACGTTGAAGACCGGCCATTGACGACATTTTCCCCAATTACTTAATTTCCCGTAACATAACATATATATGTTAATTTTTCACATAAAGTAATTTTATATAGTATTCTTATAGAATTTGGTATTCCCCAGAAACTAGTTCGATTAATTAAAATGTGTCTCAATGAAACTTACAGCAGAGTCCGTATAGGCCAGTTTCTGATGCTTTTCTAATTCACTGCGGGCTAAAGCAAGGAGATGCACTATCACCTTTACTCTAGAATATGCCATTAGGAAAGTCCAGGATAACAGAGAGGGTTTGGAATTGAACGGGTTACATGAGCTGCTTATCTATGCGGATGACGTGAATATATTAGGAGAAAATCCACAAACGATTAGAGAAAACACGGGAATTTTACTTGAAGCAAGTAAAGAGATAGGTTTGGAAGTAAATCCCAAAAAGATAAAGTAGGTAGGCTATATGTATGATTCTGTAAATTTTCTAGCCTTTATTTCACTCCACAAATACGCGAATCTACTGTTTTTCCTCAGTATTTGATTACTTTAATTTGTTTATTTATATCCCACATATAGGCTAGTTATTATCCCTGAAAATAATGACCCTGATTACGAGAATGCGTGTGTATTACTCGTCACATGATACCTAAGTACCACATACTCCTTGGCCAATACACAGTTGATAGACTCAAAAACTCATCTGTCGTGGAAAGAAAGAGAGACCTGGCTGTTTATAAAATCCCGAGCGCTCTCTGTCTTCCTCGTGACCAGTACTGAACAAGAAGCATTTACCCATCTGTGATGGGACGTCTGAAGAGAATTGCATCTTCCTTGCAAGCAAACCAGTATGCTTCTCTTTCTTTCAACTCGTCGTGAGCACCTCGATGCCCTTTGCTTCTTCAGTTTCCCGTCGTCGTTGAGCATTTAGACATTTCTTGAAACGTCACTGTATAATATCATTAAATAACACAAAGATATGATTTTAAAATTGGGAACGGGCTTCTCTTAAGATACGAGAGAGAGTCGTGTAAATGAATTGGACATCTTGACCTTCTCACATATTGATGAGAGAGTTATTCGGTTTTGCTTCAATGGGTGCGCGAGATGTTGTTAATACGTGTTTACGAGACGTACGCTTTATAAATCAGCTGGAGTAAACTCAAGGTCTTCAAGCCTTACGTGCGAGTAACAGCGAACCTTGTTTCTGCCCAAATAGTTGCGAAGAGCAATTATTCCGCAATAAAAGGCCCATATCACTTACCGATTGTTACTTTCTCAGTTTCTCACTCTGCTTACCTCTCTGTTGTCCATTAATGTAGAGAGACTTAGACTATAATAATAATAATAATAATAATAATAATAATAATAATAATAATAATAATAATAATAATGATAATGATAATAATTGTAATAATAATAATAATCTGTATTATTATTGTTATTATTATTATTATTATTATTATTATTATGTGCCCCGATAATGATCCTAATTTCTCTTTTATGTTCTACGTGTTTCTCCACAATTTTTTTTATGTTGGAATGATTACTGTTTATGATTTACGTATGTTTAGTCAACAATCCAAAGACTATACTCTGTTCCATAATGTTTGACAGGAGAAATAAACATTGGCGACAAAGAAGGAGAGAAGTATAATTGCTATTCAGCAAATGGCAGAGGTCTCACCCCACGCTTGTCTTGAAGTTGGGCGGTCAGAAACGTTCTACCCCCGCCCAACTTCAAGACAAGCGTGGAATGAGACCGCTGCCATTGCTTGAATAGCAATTATACTTCTCTTCTTCTCTGCCGGCAATATTTACTTCTCCTGTCAGACATTATGGAACGAAGTATAGTTCGAACCTCAAAAGACACCAAGAAGGTATCACAAAAGAGGCAACTAAGCCAGGAAATAATGGGGTAGGGTGGCCAAATACGTATTAAACTGGAAAAGTCTTATCAGCTCTGCATGCTTCGCGATTAGGTAAAGTAGTTACATCAATGTCTAAACAGTAGTATCTTAAAGGGGATGTAGTTTGCTTATTTTCATTCCGTTAAGTCTTACGGAATAATATTTGGAAGAACTTATGCAGATAGTAAATATATATTCTTACTGCAAAAAAGAACAATTACAATAATAGCAAACTTCGAGTTGTCTAAAAGCCATTTGTAAGTAAGGCATAATAGTATATTAGTGATTTATTATAAGACTTCTAACAAATCCCATTCTTTCCAATATAATCCCTTAGTATATTTCTTCATTGAGTCACCCATGCGTTACAAATGTTGCTGAAAAATTTCTCTTAATAATAAAGAGACACCATATGAATGCAAGAACCTGATCCGTTGCTAAGTAACGTCAGAATAGTGCGATTACCTCATTGCCGTTGCTAAGCGACTGACGTCAGAGTAGTATGGCATAGCTAATTTCCGTTGCTAAGCAACTGACGTCAGATGTTTAAACTTTCGTAACGTTTTAATCGTTTAACTCTCAAGCATAAACGTTTTATCTTGAAAGGTAAATTAAAAAGAATTGTGGTCTTTAAGACAACATAGAGTAACATACAGGACAGATACAATCGTCACTTACTTACTTACTTATTGGCATTTAAGGAACCCGGAGGTTCATTGCCGCCCTCACATAAGCCCGCCATTGATCCCTATCCTGAGCAAGATTAATCCAGTCTCTACCATCATATCCCACCTCCCTCAAATCCATTTTAATATTATCTTCCCATCTACGTCTCGGCCTCCCCAAAGGTCTTTTTCCCGCCGGCCTCCCAACCAACACTCTATATGCATTTCTGGATTCGCCCATACGTGCTACATGCCCTGCCCATCTCAAGTGTCTGGATTTAATGTTCCTAATTATGTCAGGTGAAGAATACAATGCGTGTAGCTCTGCTTTGTGTAACTTTCTCCATTCTCCTGTAACTTCATCCCTCTTAGCCCCAAATATTTTCCTAAGAACCTTATTCTCAAACACTCTTAATCTCTGTTCCTCTCTCAAAGTGAGAGTCCAAGCTTCACAACCGTATAGAACAACCGGTAACATAACTGTTTTATAAATTGTAACTTTCAGATTTTTTGACAGCAGACTAGATGACAAAAGCTTCTCAACCGAATAATAACAGGCATAATCGTCACTAAAATGTTAAAATATCTGACACACAAAAATAAAACAAATGTGATCTGTGCATTAAGCAACACCGCATAATACATAGGAGGATCGAAAAATAACGCACAACAATTTTTGTGGCAACGATTTTAATAGATAAGCAAAACGAAATAATGCACAAGGAAGCTACAGGTTTTACCTGTATTTCAATACAGGAACCAAGTCTCTCGACACATTTCTTCCATCGTGATATCAGATTCAGTACACCTTGTTCATAAAGCTCCGTTTTCTGAGCGTATAGCCACTTGCGCAATACTTATTCCACTTCTTCATCCGAATCGAAGCGTTGACCTCCTAGAAATTTCTTCATTGGTTCGAAGATGTGAAAGCTAGACGCTGCGAAGTCTGGACTGTAGTGTGGGTGATTGCCGTCTCAATGCTTCTTACATTGAGTGGTGTTGCAACGGTTACTGATCGGCCGGAGCGTGCTTCGTCGGCGGCCCTCTTTGAAGAACCTGTACCAACTGAGATGTTGTTACTCTCCAGTCAGTCAGCACCATACACCTCCAACATTTCCCTGTGGATTTCACTCGGACTTTTTCTTTTTGCCCACAAAAAACGGACTACACCTCACTGTTCTTCACAAGTAGACGATGCTATATAGCACATGAAATGAATGAATGAATGAATGAATGAATGAATGAATGAATGAATGAATGAATGAAATAGCCTATTAGTGTCCCTTGGAATGGCTAAGGCCTCCTGCAAGAGGGAAAGCTCTGGCTCCGTTTTGCTCTCGTGTCGAGCTAGTCCACGTGGGCGGAGTTGTGTACTACTCATCGACAATTATGACTAAATATTAACACTTTGTCACTTAATTATAACTAAGATATTCAACACTTTTGTCATTTAGGATTGTACTCATTGCTGTTAGTCTGTTCTGCACATTAGTTATCACATTAGAATATTTAGGCTTTGTCATTCAGGTGATTTCAGCTCCTACTCATTGGTCTACGTTTAATTCACACTAAATTAACATATTAGGATATGTATTACCTTGTCCTTGGGATGCTTTGTCTCTACTCAATTAGCTGTCGTCCTAGCTCCTTCCATCCTCTCCTACATTGTGCTACTCTGCTCCAGTGTGTTCCGATCTGCTGCCTGAAGGAGTCAGCCCATCTGACTCTCGGCCTTCCCCGTCTTCTCTTTCCTTGGTAGGGGTCCCAAGTAGTTGTTATTTGCGCCCATCTATTCCCCTGCAGCCTTACCACATGTCCTCCCCATCTCCATTTTATCCTTGCCGCTTCATGAACTACCTCTTGGAGGATGTGATTTCTTGCAACCTCTTGTTGTTAATCCTGTCCTTCAAAGATATGCCGAGTATTTTCCTCTCCATTCCCCTTTGGCATGCTGCTAGGGTGTTTTTCTGTCTAGCTGTGAGGGCCCACGTTTGCCAGCTGTACAATAGGACTGGAAAGATACAGGTGGTGAGTGCTTGGAGTCTGAGGTTCCTATTTAGTGACTTGTTTTGTAGTATGAATTTTAATGCCCAGAAGGCTTTCCACGCTTGCGTCACTCTTCTTTTGATTTCTTTTTCCATCCTGCTGGTGAGTGAAACTAATTGTCCTATATATATATATATATATATATATATATATATATATATATATATATATATATATTCATCCACATAGTTCAGGTCAGTTCAGTTCCTTCGAGTTTGATTGGTATTGGTGCTTTGTTGGTCATGAGTTGTGTCTTACTGAAGTTCATTTCTAGGCCTGTTGACTTGCTTATCTCGTTTAATTCCCGAAGCATTTGTTGAAGTTGCTTGTGTGAAGTTGCAAATAATACAACATCGTCGGCGAAGCACATACGCCATCTTTACTCGGTAGTTACCGCTCATTGCGCCAGGGTGACAGCCGATCGAGCCATTGCTGTCTTTAGAGCAAGATTCAAACTATCTGCCAATTTTGAACGTCCTAACTGAAATAGTATTCCGTAAAAGAAATCGTTGTGCGTTACTTTTCGATCTTCCCTCGTATAATGCCAAGGCCACGTAATCTTTATTATTCGCTAATAGGATAAAATATGTCACACCAGTCGCTGCATTACTGAGTTTAAAGTAACTTGCACGACCACTCTCCTACAACGGAGGAATATTTTAATAGCAATTTCTCTGTGAAGAACGGTAACAATTAATGAAGAATCTTCTAACCTTGACGCTGGCTACTGTTCCGCAAACAATAAATACCTCTCTCTGAGTATGACACGTTCACCGTAATGGAGTGTCACATTCCTAACATAATAACCTGATATTATTTATAAGAAATTACTTTTTTCCATCTTGTACATTATCAGTGGAAAAGTTGAGCAATTCTGCTGTATTTTTACAGCGCTAGCTACATATAAAATTACAAGAAAACCAGTTTTCTATATGATTAATGTAGCAGAACCTTCTAAAAGAACCAAAAGAAATAATTACTACAATTTGTCTATAACAAAGTGGCAAGTAAACCGGGCAAGGAGCAGGTAGCCAACTGCATGCAACTGGTAGCCTGTGCCAGAAATCTAAATATGGTCATCGCTATCACATCTCTCTCTCCGACACCCTCGCCTCGGCGGGTAACCTTGGGCATATTGTTAACACGGGGAAGCTATTCGATTTGCAGTAATTTCAGTCCATTTGAACGGGATATAAACTACTCCCGGACCTTACAGATTAACACGTAGTGTCTACCTCGATTCCATTAGTCGTACAGATCTAAAATTCATCTCAAACAAAAGCAAATGTTTGCCAAGAAAGGGAAAGCCCATTTATCTGAACAGGATCCAAGGAGCGGAAAGAGTATTAATGGTAGCTTCAAATATAATCTTGGCGTACACAGTAGTTGTGGCATGCTGTGTGACTGTCATAATGCGTACAATAAATTCAAGAAGACGACACATATTTTCTGATTGAAAGTCTTACGCAATTCGCAACGATTCAGTTGCAATAGAATCCGATTATCCGACCTCCGATTAACCGAGACGCCGTAGGGCCTATTATACGAGCCAAATCTGTTGAGACGACTGCGGAACATTGCAGCAAAGAAACGAAGTGCCGCTATTAAAAACTGTGGAAACCTTTTATCAGAAAGTTTAAAGTGTTAAATGTTACAGTTTTTGTTACAGTGCAGTACCTTCTTCAATTTTAATTTTATTTTATTGTAACGTCAATATATAGGTAGACCACAGTAATTAAGTAAATTATTTACGTACTGAAATATCGTACTGCAAAAATAAGTGTAAAAGTGTTTTCCTGTAGTTTTATGAGAAGATGTTTAATGATACTGTAACTTATATTGGTTAACAAAATTTTTGTGCCCTTGAGGCTGTCCGTATTATCCGAGTTTTCGGTTATCCGAGGTGGCGTCAGTCCACATTACCTCGGATAATCGGGGCTTTACTGTATTTTATTATACTATTATGATGTGCCGAAGTACATATGATATTTTCTTGCAGGAATTCTGTGTTATCATCCTGTCGGATCTCGGCCACTTAGTCACTCGTAATGAGTGCACCTCTGTACATAGTGCGTTGGACATTGTGCCACTGTCCCATAATCTGTGACACAGTATAGTGAGAATCACGTAAGTGTAGTTCCTACAAGGCTCATTTGGCCGTCTCTTCTGTGTTGCCGACTAATACCAGATATCACCAAAAAGGGTAAAATCACAATGCTACGTACTGAAATAATAATAATAATAATAATAATAATAATAATAATAATAATAATAATAATAATAATAATAATAATAATAACAATCTCTTGTTTATTTACCATCTATATCTTTATGTTGCGAGGTGTTTCCTAAATGGTTCAATAATTTATTTATGAAATAGTATATTTTCTTCCTGGACTTCTCGCATATTATATTGGTAATTAAGATTTGTATGATCTAATATTACAATTTATTTTTTCAGGCAACATGAAATTTATTGCTTTGATTAAGGAGTTTACGATTCATGACACCTAACCTAAAAATGAATTTAGTTACTTGCATTTTCATCAGTTTGCTTTACTGTAAACCGAAATCATTGCTGCCAAAATAACAGAATATAACTGCCAGTTGTAGTATTTGTCAGTACCCGAAATTCGAAACGAAGTTGGTAAAAGGAAATTCAACCTGAAAGCTAGAAAATCATTATAATCTACTAGCATATTTAGTAATAGTGGAAAAATGGTTAGGTTTGACCCTTAGGGTATTAAGTAAGCTGACCCGGACTATATATGAAGGTAGGCCACCAAAGGGAAAACTGAGAGTAGTAGTAGTAGTAGTATTAGTAGTAGTAGTAGTAGTAGTAGTAGTAGTAGTAGTAGTAGTAGTAGTAGTAGTAGTAGTAGTAGTAGGTTTATTTTGCCTGGCAGAGTTAAGACCATGAGGCCTTCTCTTCCACTCTAAGGTAGAACTTAAACTGAGGGGATTCGATCCGGCATCGGAACTGGAATCCGGTGTGACTTAGTGGATAAAGCGTCAGCACGTAGAGCTGAAAACCCGCGTTCGAGTCCCGGAACCGGAGAGAATTTTTCTGTGTTCTATCCATGATAACGCAGAATTCCTACACTGAAATATCAATATACTTCGGTACATCATAATAATATGATATGCTTAAGTAATCACTTAGTGATTCAAGACGGCGCTCATCCCGTCGGATCCCGGCCACTTAGTCACTCGTAATGAGTGCAGCTCTGTACATAGTGCGTTGGATATTGTGCCAGTGTCACATAATCTGTGACACAGCATGTGAAGGTAGGCCACCGAAGGGAAAACTGTGAGGCAGAACTTAAACTGAGGGGATTCGATCCGACATCGGAACTGGAATCCGGTGTGGCTTAGTGGATAAAGCGTCAGCACGTAGAGCTGAAAACCCGGGTTGGAGTCCCGCTGCCAGAGAGAATTTTTCTCTGCTCTCTCCTTCCTGCACGGAAATATCATATGTACTTCGGTACATCATAATAATATAATATTTGTAGTTAAAAATCGAAAAAAAAAAAATCTGTACAAAGCACCTGTGGAAATCACAACACATTTTTAGCTTCAAAATACTAGAAAATTAAAGACATGATACTTCTGAATAGTTCATTCTGTATCTGTAACGCTCTTTTACCCTTAAAACTAAAGAAAAATAAAAGGTATTTTACAAACAACTTCAAATTAGAGTGTAACTCTGAAAATATTAAGAATAGGACATCTCTTTATATGATATTTTTTTGCTAAAAATGTCTTCGGAATTATGCTCCGTAACTGGCGGTAATTCCTCGTGATTCACCTTTTATATCACTGCCACCGGGAGTATACCCAATTACAGTGCTAATAGGGTAAAGTTTGGTAATATTGTGATAGTTCTTTTGAGAATTTATTATAACGTTACTGAGCGAAAGAAGGATCGGTTTTGTGCAGAAACTTGTCTACGAACATTCCCTTAATACGTTAACGCAAAAAACTGATCTTCCTCTCGCTCAGTAAAATTGTAATAAATTCTCAAAAATAACTACCACAATATTACTCATATAATATTAGGCCTACCAACATTTACCCTAAATATATATACATAGATACTACTTCAAACACAGCCACCGGCGTGGCTCAGTCGATTAAGACGCTTGTCTGCCGGTCTGAAGTTGCGCTCGGGTGCGGGTTCGATCCCCGCTTGGGCTGATTACCTGGTTGGGTTTTTCCGAGGTTTTCCCCAAACATAAGGTGAATGCCAGGTAATCTATGACGAATCCTCGGCCTCATCTCGCCAAATACCATCTCGTTATCACCAATCTCATCGACGCTGAATAACCTCGTAGTTGATACAGCGTCGTTAAATAACCAACTAAAAAGAAAAAAAACTACTTCAAACACAGGATTTCCTCAGTAGAAGACAGACAGATTTTAATATTCCTGCCTGGTATCGAATTCATGTCCCTTGGATTTCTTCCAGTCGATTCATAAACAAGGACAACATGGTGTAACAGGTTCAGTAATAACGTTTATGTTTAAGGAAGAGTAAACAAAAAGTCAAGAGTGACAAGAATTTATGAAGAGATTAAGGGTGAAGTATAATACAACTATATGGTAGTGATAATGGATTATGGTAATTTAAGTTGAGGTGAGGCGAACGGCTACAGCAAACATTGGATGCAATTTATGGGAGGATTTTGGAAACTAGTCGCGAGCTGGGAATAATTAGCGACGGATTAATATTTATGAGCGGCGCGGCGGGTAGGAAGTGCTTTGCCGTCACTCTCACGGACAGCCGTCTTCGTCCCGGACCGGCCTCGGAAGTTTTTCACGGACTGTGAGGTATTAATTAGAATTTGAGGTCACTGCTGCACGAAAGCTGTGATAGGCTACTAAGCTACATTAACCGTGTTTCATCATTGCGCTGCACTATATACGTGCGATCTTCAATACGTCATGCTACAACACTATTGTAGATTAACAAGTTTAGTTACATAAAAATCTGCTCCTGTTCTCTAAGCTGTGGACCACCCGAAAAATAAATTCGTGTATTGACTGTGGTGTTAGTGCTCGGAAGTAAAGACTTTTATAATAATCAGAGTTGTTCTTCATAATTTATTATGTTTGGTCGTCACGAAATTGAATAGAATTTCACACCTGACCGATTTTAATTTTAAAAATATTTTCCCCTCATTCTCAGAAAGTAATATCGAATAAGAATTTCTAAAAGTTCAATATTAATTTGAGTTTTAAATTTATAATTTTGCTTGCTTTGCAATTTAAAAAAATATATATGTGAATTTTAAATAAGTTAGTCTTGCTTCTCAGCATATGCTTGTAATTAAATTTTAATTTTACAAAGTTTGAAACGTGATGCAATAGAAGAAATTAAATTCCATCAACAAAACTGAAGAGATCGCGTCAATAGAATGAGCGCAGAAAGAATTCTCAAACAAGCTTTCTCATTACAGTCCCATAGGACGAAGAGATTTAGGGCAATCAACAAATATATTTAGGCCTATTTATTTATTTACTAATTTATTTATTTACCTAATTAATTATTTATTTACTTATTTAATTTTTATTTATTTCTTCATTTACTTATTTATTTTATTTATCTATTCATTCATTCATTCATTCATTCATTCATTCATTCATTCATTCATTCATTCATCCATCCATCCATCCATCCATCCATCCATCCAACCATCCATCCATTCATCCATCTATCCATGAATTTTAAAATGTTACATTTGTTCCGATCAAATTTATGCAAATTTGAAGGACAAAACAAAAATTATTTCAATCATTTTTATCATAATACGTCCACACCTGTGGAGTAACGGTCAGCGCGTCTGGCAGCGAAACCAGGTGGCACGGGTTCGAATCCCAGTCGGGGCAAGTTACCTGGTTGAGGTTTTTTCCGGGGTTTTCGCTCAACCCAATACGAGCAAATGCTGGGTAACTTTCGGTGCTGGACCTCGGACTCATTTCACCGGCATTATCACCTTCATTTCATTCAGATGCTAAATAACCTAGATGTTGATACAGCGTCGTAAAATAACTCAATAAAATAAAAAAAATGTATCATAATACACAGCTCTCTTAAATTGACACAGCTTATTGGGCATTAAATCAATGGTTTTCCCAAACTACGCTATGAAACATTTCATATACAACAATTTTTATCTCGAAAAGGAAGCAAAAAACGAGCAAAATTGCATTAAACTTTTCTGTTTGAAATATCTCAAAGAATAACCTTAAATTAATGACATTACTTACAGTTCATTCTGTATAATATATATATATATATATATACATTATAATTGTTATTATTAATTACATTATTATTTAAACTCTTGCGCTATCCTATTGTAACGCCCACGTGAGATTCGATCTCACGACCGATGGAGGAGAGGCTAAGTCGGCCTTGTTTTGGGCGGGTTGCGCGCGCATCTGCCTCCTGGGGCATGGCTACGCGGGGTGAAGGAGGGGAGCAGCAGCGTGCGAGATGATTCGAGAATGGACACACGCGTCGAAATATCGCGAACTATCCAGAACTCGTACATTCTCGCAACGATAATTTAGCTATAAAAGAAGAAACGCGAGCGAACTTGGGCAGTTTTTCAGTTTATTCAGCCATTCAGTGAGTAAGCCAGAGCAAGCAATCCAGTACCGAAGTTCGACTCGAGTGTGCGTCCGCAACTGTGTCAGCATCCGAAGGCCTGAGTTCGAGTGCAGTGGACCGCAGTTGGAGGGACCTGAGTTCGAGTACAGTGGACTGTCTCTGAAGGTCTGTGGTTCGAGATACTGTGAACTCGAGTAACTGAGCTAGAAGAACTGTGAACTGAGAACTGACAGTTCTGATTTGTAAATAGTGCTTTGTAAATATTAGTTAAGATTAACAGTTCATTGTTGTTCGTAATAGTCCAAGTAAATTGTCATTGTCGTCAGTGGAGTGCACTAACGAATACTGTGTTACTGTGTGGAGAGCAAATCCTATTGTTGAAATAATCAAGTTACATTGTTGTTGGTAATAAAACGTTACACTATTATTGGCTAACAACTGTTACGGCTATCACATTAATATTAATAATAAATTGTTAATAAATAAAATTATTATTATGAGTATTATTATTACTTATTATTATTATTATTACTATTATTATGTGTAGGCCTACAGAAAAGGGAGGAAGAGATGCTTCAGAATCCGCATTTACATTTCAGGGTGTGACAAGTTCTGCAGATGATAAAGTTTGAAATATCTGTTTCCGAGTAACTGGCAGAGTTTTCATAGTATCTATGGGAAGCAGCCATGACAGAACAGCTTCGTGTTATAAATCACGAAATATAGTTTAGTGTGCCAATACTTTTGGCGAGCTTCGAAATAATAATTAGTGTTGCTGTACTGTGCGATGTCACACAGAGGCGGATTAATGGCTGGACGTCACTGGAGCAGTGATGTAAATCCAAAACAATCGGCTCTTAAGCTCTGAGGAATATTACAAGGTCTTGTTCTTTCAGGTTTAACAAATTCCTTTTCTTACAAGTCTGCTTTCTCGTTTAATTGCGTCGGACGAGTATCAGATCGTTCTAGTCATCATGGTTAATTGTTTAAGACATAAAAATAATAGAGATGTCCTTCTTAGGTTTTACATATAGTTTGGGAGCAACGAATGACACATGCAGCTTTACAAGTGACATTGTTCATGAAAGTGCAGTAAATGCAGTCCGCAGTGGGCCTGCTCAACTGAGGTTTTCTGTAATCATAATCCTCATTATCGTTATCATATTCTTACTTAAATAATAATAATAATAATAATAATAATAATAATAATAATAATAATAATAATAATAATAACAATAAATCCCGAAAAGGCAAAGTATATGATTATGTCTCGTGACAAGAATATTGCACGAAATGGAAATATAAAAATTGGAAATTTATCCTTTGAAGAGGTGGAAAAATTCAAATACCTGGGAGCAACAGTAACAAATATAAATGATACTCGGGAGGAAATTAAACACAGAATAAATATGAGAAATGCCTGTTATTATTCGGTTGAGAAGCTTTTATCATCTAGTCTACTGTCAAAAAATCTGAAAGTTAGAATTTATACAACAGTTATATTAC
Source organism: Periplaneta americana (assembly GCF_040183065.1). Taxonomy (NCBI): domain Eukaryota; kingdom Metazoa; phylum Arthropoda; class Insecta; order Blattodea; family Blattidae; genus Periplaneta; species Periplaneta americana. The sequence continues at coordinate 39,881,635 of NC_091120.1, read as the reverse complement.
TGGTTGTTCTTTATGGTTGTGAAACTTGGACTCTCACTTTGAGAGAGGAACATAGGTTAAGGGTGTTTGAGAATAAGGTGCTTAGGAAAATATTTGGAGCTAAGCGGGATGAAGTTACAGGAGAATGGAGAAAGTTACACAACACAGAACTGTACGAATTGTATTCTTCACCGGACATAATTAGGAACATTAAATCTAGACGTTTGAGATGGGCAGGACATGTAGCACGTATGGGCGAATCCAGAAATGCATATAGGGTGTTAGTTGGGAGACCGGAGGGAAAAAGACCTTTGGGGATGCCGAGACGTAGATGGGAAGATAATATTAAAATTGATTTGATATAGAGACTGGATTAATCTTGCTCAGGATAGGGACCAATGGCGGGCTTGTGTGAGGGCGGCAATGAACCTCCGGGTTCCTTAAAAGCCAGTAAGTAGTATTAATAATAATAATAATAATAATAATAATAATAATAATAATAATAGTAATAATAATAATGCAATTATAATAATTCCTTCTTTTTTCTTCCTTTTAACCTCATCTTTCCTGCCGATTTAAGATCCAGTGCGGTGTAGAGAACGATGTATAAGCTAATGGACCAACACTTAGAAAAACACACATTGCTGGCCTCTGTGGCCGTTGGTTATTACAACGCAAGACCACCGCTGAAACAACACAGGACGTCACATGACAAGGGACAAACATCCAGTGCCATGGACGGAAGATAAATCTCTCCTTTCTACTACCATGGAACAATCTTCATCAAACTACGATTTCTTTTTCTTTGATTCATAATAACCCATGCTCTGCTCAGCTGCAATTTTGATATTATCTCTGATATTTTCCCACACGCTATTAACATGTAACTCCTTCTCAACTTCGTCGAAACTTCCTAAAGCTGCAAACCTATTTGAAATTTCGACCTGATAATGTTGCATAATTTTCTCACCTTTTAATTTCGAAATATTGAATCTCCTAATATTAACCTGTTGCTCTACTCGCTTGGCTACTGATAGTCTTTCTCTTAATTCTCCAATTACAAAATAATGGTCAGAATTACAGTGTGCCCCCTGAAGATTAGTGTGTCTACTATACTAGTATGTCTTCATTTATCTATCAAGATGTGATCTATTTGGTTGTGTGTCAATCCATCTGGAGAAGTCCAAGTACACTTATGTACATATTATTTTACTAGCCGTACCCGTGCGCTCCGCTGCACTTATCAGAAATAAATATAAAGCAATTACATAATTAAAATAGAACATTCGTGTTTGATAGAAGAATAAATCGTTTAATATGGTACTTAATTTAAATTGTATTTAAATAATTAAAATGCTATCATTTTATTCCAGAGACCACTCATTTGGTGCAAATATAATTCCTTTAACATTTTTCTAAATTAGTCTTGAATGCATCCTTTAATAAATCACTCCAAATTAATAGAGTTGATTGTGTACGAAGATCATTTTTATGTTAACCTTACTGTACATTTTTTTTTTTTTTGTTAAGTTCATTTTATTCACGCCTTAACATCTGTGGTTATGTCGCGTGTTTAGAATGTGTGGGTATATCAGTAAGCCGTTTTTACTCTTGTTGAGTTCCTGTTTTTATTGTGTGTTGTAGATGGCTTGTGTTCATGTAACTGATTATAGACTTTGATTAATGTTTTTGGTAGCTCAGTCGGCTGAGGCGCTTGCCTGCCGAACCGGGCTTGCGCTCGTGCATGGGTTCGATTCCCGCTAGGGCTGATTACCTGGTTGGATTTTTTCCGAGGTTTTTCCGAACGTAAGGCGAATGTCAAGTAATTTATGGCGAATCCTTAGCCTCATGTAGTAAGCACCAATCTCATCTACGCTATATAACCTAGTAGTTGATAAAGCGTCGTTAAAGAAACAAGTAAAAACTCTTGTTACATAGGCTACACTACATTTTACAACTCAAGTTTCGTTGCCGATACGCGGCCTGCAACCAAGCTGTTACATTGTTTAAAAGTGACGCTTTATTCTTACATAGGCTACTTTCTTCATTGATAATTTTACATGAAGGATCCTTCTTCTTTTTTTCTTTCTTGTGGTTGTGTTGTGAACTCGTTAATGAGTAATTAAAACGTATTGATGCAGAAAATGTTTGTTTACATTTAAGTTTATGCCAGTCATTTACCTTCAGCGTGTCTCCTATGCTTAATATATGACGTAAGAACACAGCGTTTCAAAAACCCACGACAAACACAACGAAAAAAAAAACACATCTTGTCGCTACAGAAGCGCCGCGCCTGTGACTCAAGTACTGAAGCTTCCGTCTTCCATTCAGGCGGCACAGGTTCGATGCCCGGTCGGATCGTGACGAAAGCAGACACTGCAGAGGATTTTCCTCTGGGGTACTCCCGTTTCTCTCTACAGATCTTGTATTACATATTTACCTCTGTGCAACGTCACGTTTGCGGTAGGGGGGAAAATATGGAGAGAGAAGTTGGCAATGCTTCTTAATGCTCTGACGCCCACGGCTAAGATACGCTAATTGAAATTTACCCGTCACTCACCAGAACTGTATCATTCCATCAACTCTTTCCACCTTTACCTCAGTTCATCCATCATCTGCAATAGTTAAAAATAAGATGGGATGAAATCACTGGGGTTGTTTGGGTTTCCGATCGGCTTGAGGCTCCTGTCCCTGGGCTTATCAGCAGGTTTAGGAAGTTCATGCGCTAGAAGCTTAAAATTCAACTGAGTATAGCCTACTGTAGTGGATGTGATGTCCGTTGGGAAGTTTTCTAGGCGTGGTTCACAAGAGTGCAAAATCTAGCAACAGACAACATAAACTGGAGAATGTAGGCCTATCTTGTGAACCGAGCGCTATCGTGTGACCGTTGATAAAATATTGTTGGTATTTTGTTAATACAGATCTTGGGGCAACAATAATAGATATAAATGACACTCGGGAGGAAATTAAACGCAGATTAAATATGGGAAATGCCTCTTATTATTCGCATGAGAAGCTTTTGTCATCCAATCTACTCTCAAAAATGCTGAAAGTTCGGTATGGTTGTGAAACTTGGACTCTCACTTTGAGAGAGAAAGAGAGGTTAAGGGTGTTTGAGAATAAGGTGCGTAGGAAAATATTTGGGGCTAAGAGGGATGATGTCACAAGAGAATGAAGGAAGTTACACAACACAGAACTGCACGCATTGTATTCTTTACCTGACATAATTAGGAACATTAAATCCAGACGTTTGAGATGGGCGGGGATGTAGCACGTATGGGCGAATCCAGAAATATATATATAGAGTATTAGTTGGAAGACCGGAGGGAAAAAGACATTTGGAAAGGCCGAGATGTAGATTGGAGGATAATATAAAAATGGATTAGAGCAGGTGGAATATGATGGTAGAGACTGGATTAATGTTGCCCAGGATAATGACCGATGTCAGACTTATGTGAGGGCGGCAATGAACCTTGGTTATGTGCTAATAAATTTCGAAATCTTGTGAACTACGTACGTCTAGAAACCCTTGCAGTGGACATCACATCCACTCTGGTGGCATTCTTTAAAGCATGTATTTCCTAACCCTGCTTATCATGTAGTCGTCTGGGAATGGGACCGTAAGATTGAGGCAGTATGGCCCATCTGTCAGCATCGAATTCACGATACCCATCTAGGCCACATGTGGAACTTGGATAAACATCGCATAGACAGGGACCACAATGGGTCAATGTAAGTCTATGTGTAAGGATCCGTCCTGGGTCCAGCTCTAGACGAGCCAAGTCCCCATGGAAGGAAAATGAATCTGCAATATTCTTTCTTGTCCGCTCGACAAGCTAACACTTGAACCACAGGGGAGATTTTTAATGGTTTAATAAGAATGGAACTGAGTCGATCACGTCTACATGCATTTTAAGATATCCTTAGAATCTACAGCTATTGAAAGGAATGGGTGAGAAGAATTAACGCGCTAATAGGTGAACACAAGACACTTCACTTAATCTGCCTACTGACCTTTAGTTGAAAAGCAATTTTAGATCGAGATTCAATGCCGAAGTCTATTAACTTTGTAAAACTTGTTTTGTGCGGTAATATTTTCTGCAGTGGCCGCGCCCAGCTTCTCTTTCTGTCTTTCGATTTATGGACTTTGTGAATTTCTTTCGCGCTGTTTTTTTTTTCAGACTATATTCTGGGAGAGACGAGTAGGTCATGGAATTTTCGCTGTCTCATGCATGTGCACTATTCGCTTGCCCCGGGAAACAAACAGATTAAAGAAAACGCACGCACAAAAAACAGAGAGGATAAATGCCATGTAGACGAAGGTCGATCATTGTGTGGTATGTAGGCATGGCAACCGCAAGGAAAATACCATACTATATACTGTAACTCCTCATTTTTATTGAATAAACACGTTTCCCCGTTAAATGTGGGTCAAATTAAACTAGTACAGAATTAAGAGATAAATCTCTAGGAAAGATTTCCTCTGTATTTAGAATGTGATTAAAGCTATAATTGGACGGAATGGTCAAGTCGGCCCATACATTTTATGTGTCTCTCTTGTTTCTATTTTTAAGATTCGGTTCTCAGGAGAACATTTAATGAGTCAAGTTCCGGTGAAATACATTCAAACATGAAGCTGGTTGAAGGTTTCTTTATGGGTCTTGTTTGTCGGACGCAGTGTTTAAAACCCACTAGTTTATTATTAGAAAAAAGACTAAGAACAGTAACCACATATAGCCTACGCTGAAGTGGAAACATTATATTACTCTGTGCTACAGCAAGACAATTACAAATTTCATAAAATCATTTGGGATACATAGAGTAATAGCTTGAAATACAAGTCAAAATATGCAATGAAGGATCATTGATTACGTCTTACACAGTAAGAGAGAAAGTTGCAGATCTTAAAAAAGAAACAGGAACACGGAACCCCTGACGCAATAAAAGGATGTGATTTGGAAGGATGAAATGGAAAAGAGGTATATTTGGAGACTAGGGGCTCGAAGAAGTCGGCAGACGTCATAAACAGAATCCGGTTTGATGATCGTTCACCTCTATTTTGACATGCGGACGTGAGGTCAGCAGCAGGCTGGTCGGTCTGGACCCTTAAAGAGCTGTAGCGCCACGCATTTATTTTTTATGGTTTACGAGTTTCGGTAGAATTTGTTACCAAAGCTTTGTTATATTAAAGGGGACTGTTACGTAATCCACTGCGATGTCGATCTGGATGGAGCAGTTGGTAGAGTGCTTGCCTTCTGTGTCCGAGGTTGCGGGTTTGATCCCGGCCCACGTCGATGGCATTTAAGTGTGCTTAAGGAGAGAGGATGGTATTTTTTGGTGAAAAATGAGTAAATTAAAAAAAAAATTAAAACACTCTGTGATATGTGTGGAATGCATAGCATAACATTTTGTGGGTATTTGTGCCCTTATCAGATGTTGAGTCGCCATTTTTAAATTTCCTGCGTTATGGATTTTTAAATCACTCGCCCACTTTTATTGTTGTTTCCGGTAAATTAAATTTTCAAAAAAAAAAAAAAAATCTTTAAAATACCCTTTGATATGTGTGGAATGCATTGCATGACATTTTGTGGGTATTTGTGCCCTTATCGGATGTTGAGACGTCATTTTTAAACTTCCTGCACTATGGATTTTTAAATCACACGCCCGCTTTTATCGGTTTCCAGTAACTTCATTTTTTTTTGCTACATTGCCAGACAAAATGGATATAATTTCTGAACTATTAAAGATACATGCATTAAATTTAGAACACACATTCTTTAGACTATTAGGAAACTTTTCTCTGTAACAGAATTTTGTTAATTGATTTCATTTTAAAAATACGTCCGTTTGTTTGCAAGAAACGAAATCAGAAAATTGTTATTACATTTTAATTGTTTATTTTACAAACATAGGGACTAATATCAAAATTCTGTTACAGGCAGTTTGTAGAACATGCTTTTGCAAATACATTGCAAAAAACTGTTTGAATCTATCTTTAAAAACGGTTTAGATATATCGGTTTTAGTACAATCCTGCATTGGGTATATTTTTTTGAAATTTGGACCCCCAAATAATTTTTTTTTCAAAATATTTTTATTTGGTTAAGTCGCCAGATTTATGATCTCTCTCTATATATAAAAAATAATATTTTACACCAAATAGGAAACAAGTTTTAAAAAATACCATCCTCTCCCCTTTAATGCGACAGGATCATGTCAATAGATTTACTGTCATGTAAAAACACTCCTGCGGGACAAAATTCAGGCACACCTACGACACTAATATAACCTCGGCAGTTGCGAGCGTCGTTAAATAAAACCTAATGTATATATATTTTTTTCCACTGTGATATTATCTACAGTTATGATGATAGTCTATGTCGGTCCTAAGCAAGCGTGCCTGCATACGCGACGAAGATGAGGTGGAAGCAGGAAGTGCGAAAGAATTGGTGGAATGTGTTTTCCAGTTTATTTAAAGTTTTCCGCAACGTTAATCTCTCGCTAGTGCAGCGCCTTCACTTTGAGTCTCAGTGTGTAAACACATCAGAAGTGCTTGCGAAATTGCGCACGTTAGCAACTAAACGTTGCTCATAGTGTGTCAGCTGCACCGTAACTATTTCGCTACGTGAATAGAGTGTAACAGTAGGAAAGACAGATTAATCCTACGTTACATACCATATTGATGTGTTTTAAAGACCAGAATTAAATGTTGTACTATGAGATGAAGCTTGACGACATACTCGTAAATAAAACTTTACATCTTTCTATCCCAGTCTAGATTGAAATTACTGAAGTTTACTTAATTTAAGACTCCATTTCTTTCCTCCGAGGAAAATTACAATTGTGAAGATTAATTTGAGCTTTTCACCCTTTTCTTTAGATTTATTGTACCGATATTTTGCAAGCATTTACAGATTCCATCATGAGAGTCTTATTGTTGAAAGTACTTTCTTTTGTAGACTGTGTTTTGTTTGACTAGGCCAGACATCTGGACACGAGGCTCTTCGAGCTACCTCTAGACCTACAGTATATATAATGTTTATGAGTATTTACTTTCTCCTTCCTTTTAGATCTTATGCAATTCTATATTTTTAACGCAGGCTTACCATCGAAACTGCAGTAAAGCTATTTATTTGTAGGAGATTTCAACGCATGGTTAGATGTGAAACTTTTATATAAATCTAGAACATGTCTTTCTGCTACTTTTTTTTTTTACTAAAAATAGACATCTCTACATTTTATTGGGTGATCGATAGACGTGGTCATCATTGACATTAGATACCTTTTTTATTCGTTTTAAAGATACTAATGAAAGAAGTGTCTACAGTAGATTAGATTGCACTGATGAATGTTTTTAGATATCACACACATACTAAAGTTTTTGTTGTTAATAATTATATTTTCACTTACTTCATTTGTTGCAATAGCCAGACTTGCAATTTAAATATATAGGCTATGAAGATTCAAGTAACCTCGTGTCCAACTGGGCAACTTAACCCAACCAGGATTTCATCTGAACCAGATCCGCTCGTTTCACGGTCAAACATGCTAATCGCTACTCCACAGCGGTGGACATGTTTTATAATTGAAGAACTATCTTTCTAAAGGGGTTAAGTGCCAGTTTTTCAAATTAAATTTTATTAAATTTAAGGGAAGTACATGCGTATCATACTATGGGTAAATTATCTGTCGTAGTTCAACTTAAGTGACTCATTCGTATTCCGAAAGATAGTGTTGGAGGTATTTCAACATGCATTTAACAATATGTTTTACATCAATATCACAGAAAATTGTTTTTGGCGTTCAGCCCCTTTGAGAAGATAGATATTCAATTATAAGGATCTACTGATGTAATTTACCTCTGATTGAGGTACTGGCTACATGTTACATCTATTATCAGGCAGTAGTCCTACATCTCACTTGACGATATGTTTCAGAGGAAGAACAATAACTGTTTGTTTAGACCTACATCTGAATTCTGATTATTGTAATATGTAGCTGGTTGGCGATGTATGCAATGGAGGGGAAAAGAACTGGCCACGCTACCCTATTATCTCCTGGCTTAGTTGCCTCATGAGTGATGCCTTATTGGTGTCATTTATGAGGTTCAGACCTGTCTTCGACAATTGAAAACTGATATAATTATACATTTTACTGAAAATGTTTTCACCCTTTTTATAAGCTAAGTTTTGCAACGGAGTCTATAATATACAGTTCTGATAAGTAGATGATGTTAGGTTGCAGTTTACGGTGGAATACCAACAATAACCGTGAAATTTCATGCCTGATTTAAAGAAATTTCAAAATGAAAAATATCCAGTACACCTTCAATTCGGCATACACTAAAATCAACAGCGGATTGTAGATATTACGCGTTACATGTTATAATATATATATATATAATGTAACACCAATTAACACACAAGAAAATTCTGTATTTTCAAAGCAAAGTTGATAAGATTTGAGACTCTGGAGAATATTGGTGAAATAATTAGGGAAACAGAAGAACTCTGAGAAAAATCCTCGAATCCTGATTGCTTAGTAAATATTATACAATTCGTTCATAATATTCTGCCCAAGGATAGGTCTTTCACTGCAAATCCAGCTTTCTCTAATCTCTCCTATTTTCTGCCATCCTCTTTGTCTCCGCATATAATCCATATACGGTATCTTAATGTCGTCTATCACTTGATATTGCCTCCTGCCCCGTGCTCTTCTCTCGTTCACCATTCTTTTCAGTGCATCCTTCAGTAGGCAGTTTCTCCTCAGCCAATGGCCCAACCAATTCATTTTCCACTTCCTTTTCAGTTTCAGCGTCATTCTTTCTGCACCCACTCTTTCCAACACAGCTTCATTTCTTATTCTGTCTGTCCACTTAACACGTTCCATTTTTGTCCATATTCACATTTCAAATAATTCTAGTCGCTTCTCTTCAGTTCGTCGTAGTGTTTATGTATTTACCAATACAATGCCACACTACACACAAAGCACTTCACTAGTAATCTTCCTCATTCTTTTATCAGAGGTCCGCAGAAGATACTCATTTTTCTATTAAAACTTCCTTTGTCATTGCTATCCCTCTTTTCACTTCCTGGCAGCAGATCATGTTACTACTTATAATACACCCCCAGTATTTAAAACTGTCCACTTGCTCTACTGTATCATTTAAAATTCGCAAGTTTACCTTCTTTATTTTTCTTCCCATGACTGAGGGTCTTATTTGCATTTATCTTCATCCTATACTGCTCACAGCTGTCATTTAGCATATCCCTTAGTACCATCCCCTCTTCTGCGAACAACGTCATGTCATCAGCAAATATTATGCACTTTATTCTTCTTCCTCCTAATATCACTCCTTCCATGTTCTGAAAAGAGTTCTTCACTAAGTTTTCCAAGTAGATGTTGAACAGGGTAGGTGATAAAGGGTATCTTTGCATTTTCATACGAACTTTCTTTAGGACCCCCATTAGTTTATTCCAATCCACTCTGTCAAAAGCCTTTTTTAGGTCTACAAATACAATACACTTCTATTATACAGTAATATTAAGAATAATAATCTGTCCTCAAAGTCTGAGTCTTTGCCTGTAGTCTGTTACTTTCTCAGCCTTGTGAAGATTTTTGAATAATACAATGCTTTCAAAAGTAATGCCCCTCCCCCTATTATATATTCAGCATGGCTCAAGGGTACCGCTGAACATAGTATAAGTAAAGCGACGAAAGGCAAAATAATGTCGATAATTCAAATAACGGATAAAATAAAACAGTTTATTCGTAGTCTAAATATCAATGTGCAATATTGAATTTCTAGATAGATTACGATTAAAGTGAATGTTTCTGCGAAACTCTGTTCACATACCACATTAAATAAAATTAGACTGTTAAGTAGTGCACCAGATTCTTCGGTTTGAGGTCCGGAATTCGAGCCTGTAGGCTATTGGCAATTCCATCACCCCCACTCCCCCGCATTGGTAAATTCCTGGACGGCTTTTGCAAAAAATAGAACGACCTTCAACATTCTTCTCAAGATGTTAACAATTTATGGGGCTAAATAACTTATCTTTGTGGCAGATTTAGTGTCTTTAAATTAAGTATGCACATTGTTTAACAATTCTTATATCTTCCTTAAGCAATTTAACTTTTTAAGGTGTAACGTTTTGCATTTTCAGACGTTTCCAACATTACATGGGATTCCTGCGACGTGGGCCAGCAAACGTATGGTCTCTAACAAAGACAATTATAGGCTACAGTCTTCTCTTATGTGGAATTTAATTCCAAGACACATATTACTCTTGTTGTCCTTATATTCCCCTTGTTCTTTTTGTCATCCTCTTGTTCTCCTTGTGATCGCATTCAGAAGTAGTTTTAGGTAAAGATATGAACCACCTGTCAATTGCTTTTACTGGTTAAAAGATTGTTTATACGTTAAAATAAATTAAAATTACTCCCACACATACACACACATAGGCCAATACTTCATTCGAACTTCATACAATTTAAATGTTCCGACGAAGAATATTTGTCAATTTTCTTTTTGGCATTTGGAGTGAATTGGAAGATTAACACAGATACCTCCATTATCTTACTTTTCATTTAGAGACCGTGTGTTTGGTTTATTTGTTTCTTATTCTACAAGGTATTAATGGAAAGTATAGTGATCTTGCAAAATTCCATTTCGAGATTCATATGGGAATGTACGTCTAAGGCATTCTTAATAGCTAAGTATTAGCTTAGTTCTTGGTAGGCAGTCTGTCTGTGTAAAGCGAATTATCCTCAGATATTTAACGGACCTTATACTCAGTGTCAGTGAGAATATATCAGTCATTTAAGTAGTAGTAGTAGCAGTAGCAGTAGCAGCAGCAGCAGCAGTAGTTTTATTTTGCCTGGCAGATTAAGGGTGTTTGAGAATAAGGTTCTTAGGAAAATATTTGGGGCTAAGAGGGATGAAGTTACAGGAGAATGGAGAAAGTTACATAATGCAGAGCTGCACGCATTGTATCCTTCACTTGACATAATTAGGAACATTAAATTAAGACGTTTGAGGTGGGCAGGGCATGTAGCACGTATGGGCGAATCTAGAAATGCATATAGAGTGTTAGTTGGGAGGCCGGAGGGAAAAAGACCTTTGGGGTGGCCGAGACGTAGATGGGAAGATAATATTAAAATGGATTTGAGGGATGTGGGATATGATGGTAAAGACTAGATTAATCTTGCACAGGATAGGGACCAAAGGAGGGCTTATGTGAGGGCGGCAGTGAACCTCCGGGGTCCTTAAAAGCCAGTAAGTAAGTAAGTAAGTAAGTAAGTACGTAAGTAAGTCAGTAAGTAAGTAAGGCAGAGTTAAAGCCATAAGAACTTTTCTTCCACTCAACCAGGTTTCAATAATAGACATGAAATATAAAATTATATGATAGAATATAAAACAGCACAAAAGAAGATACCTTAGAGATTAGATCAAATATAGTAGAAAATTACAAATAGTCAAGATCAGTTACATAATAAAAGGACAATATAAAATAAAGTAGAAAATTACATATAATCAAAATCAATTACATAACGTAAGGGGAATATATACAATTTATGAGACATAAACTGTTCGAGATAAATTCGACGATTAATTCACTTGAGATATAATATACAGTTAATATACTAATAGAAGAATACATGTGGGTTACAATGCATAAAAAGTTGAATCGCAAAAATGTACTATATAGCATGCAAATACAAACGATTAAGTAATATATCAAGATAATAAAAAAAAAGAAAAAAAAGGAAAGAGAGAGCAGAAAAAAATAATAAGTTGGTCATTTAAGATTATTTAGGAACTTTCGCAAGAGTCTAGTTCTGTTCAATAAAAACATTTCTAAGTAGAGTGTACTTAAAAGATTTTAGTGTACCGTAGTGAAAATGTGAGATTTTGGAAAAGAAAGAAATGTGTAAGAATGTAACCACAGTCTAATATATACAGCAGCGTTGTCAGACACAGCCTAAACGGAGCGGAGCGCTCCATTATAGCTCGTAGCGTGCTCCGGTGCTTCCACAGACATAAGCAAGTTCACGCTCCTACTGGACGTCTCTAGCACCACAACCGGTGTCGGAGCTTACAACTCTGACACTACTGATATATAGTCACGACGCTCAATACGTAGTAAATATGCATCCATAGATAGTTGCTAACCACTAGGATCGCTACTTTCGCCTCATTACAGACAATGCGAAATAGTACCTGCACAATCTATTGTTCCTAGTACCCTCATAAACTCAAGCTTCGTGACTGTCTATACTAGACTGTGATGTAACCATGGAAATGACAAGCCTTTACTTCATAAATTACTTCGTTATGTATCGGCCCTATAATGAGATGGTACGTGTCATTTAACGACAGTCATTTTCGAGTTATCGAATGTGGGAAATCCCGCCCAACTGAAATGTCTGGCAAATCAAATACTCAGAGGAATGACGCACTCACTAGCTATTAGATTGCTTCCGTTTTATTAGGAACGAGCCTCAAACTGAAGTATTTGTATGAGATGCACTCATAGGTTGCATTCATCGGGTGCAGAGCGCGGATCTATTAGCTTTCTTACGTACTTCACAAGTTTCTCTCTTTAGTAACTAATTAACCACCATTAAAGTTCTTAGTCGCCTACGCATCCTGCCAATACTCGCCTATAATTAGAATTTCGCACCGTTAGCCTAGTGAGTGGTACATCTGTTTTCCTTGCAGAGTCTCTAGTTCAAGCCCTGTTTATGAATTTATATATCTGCAATGCTTGGGAAAAGTGGTATAAGTCAGTTTCCACAAACATTTTTTATTAATTTATAATGTCTGTTATTATTCAGTTGAGAAGCTTTTATCATTCATTATTAGCACTACAGCCCATGAAGGGCCTGGGCTTCCTTAATCAGTAGAAACCATTCATCTCTATCTTGAGCCCGTTGTCTCCATCTCTTGCATTCGACTCTCCGCAGATCATCCTCCACATCCTGAAGCCACCTCAGCCATGGTCTTCCTCTCTTCCTTAATCCTCCTGGGTGTCCATATAATGCCCGTTTAGGTAGTCGGCCTTCTGGCATACGTTCAAGATGTCCCAACCATCTAAGTCTGCCTTTCTTAATGAAGGAAACTATAATTTATAAAACAGTTATATTACCGGCTGTTCTTTATGGTTGTGAAACTTGGACTCTCACTTTGAGAGAGGAACAGAGGTTAAGGGTGTTTGAGAATAAGGTGCTTAGGAAAATATTTGGGGCTAAGAGGGATGAAGTTACAGGAGAATGGAGAAAGTTATACAACACAGAAGTGCACTCATTTTATTCTTCACCTGACATAATTAGGAACATTAAATCCAGACGTTTGAGATGGGCAGGGCATGTAGCACGTATGGGCGAATCCAGAAATGCATATAGAGTGTTAGTTGGGAGGCCGAAGGGAAAAAGACCTTTGGGGAGGCCGAGACGTAGATGGGAGGATAATATTAAAATGGATTTGAGGGAGGTGAGATATTATGATAGAGACTGGATTGATCTTGCTCAGGATAGGGATCCATAGCGGGCTTATGTGAGGGCAGCAATGAACCTGCGGGTTCCTTAAAAGCCAGTAAGTAAGTAAGTAACTAAAGTAAGTTAGTTATAGATAACTTACGGAACATCTGCTCGCTTGGGAAAAGAGACATAAGTATTTCTCCCATTACAATAATTCATACAGAAGAAAATCAAATCGACATAAACCAGTGTGAAGACAGTTTTTTTTTCTTCTTTTGTAAAATTAACATTTTTGACTTGTGCCACTTTTCCCGAGCACTACAGATAGGTATATAATTTAATTCTTTTTCAGATTTTTTTTTAATTTTCTCACTACAGAATGTATTGTGCGTCGGCTTTCAACGGTATTAACTCGAGTTCGAAACCCAAGCGGATTAAAATAGTGTTTGTGATGGACAAAGAAGAGTTTTTTTTTTTCAATTTTTTTTATACACCGCTTTAACATTTATTTTACGGCCATATCACGTGTGTAGGTTCTTTGGATATATTAGTAGGCCGTTGTTACTATTGTTGAGTTCCATTTTCTGTTATCGTGTGTTACAGATGACTTGTGTTCACGTAACAGATTTTAGATTTTGATTAATATTTGCGATATTGGTGATTGAGGTGGTGGTGAATCATGATATGTAAATTTCCAATCCGGCATTTGCCTTTGTGATTGAAGGAATCCATGACAAATACCAATCACATTGGTCGGCCACGGCATTTTAACCCGAAACATCCTGAATGCAAGCCTCAAACGTTACCGTCTGAGCCAATTCGCTTCATTAGGAGGTTCCTAGTAGTAAATTTTCGCAGGGTAATCCTATTTCCCTTACCGACATTCCACCTTTGAACGTTGGCAACTTCTTCAAAGGCAAACAATGCTTCAACATTTCCATTTTACTAGTTTGCAGATTAGACGAAATTGTCAATCTTTAAACTTTCTTTATAAAATTATTAACAATAAGTTGGACTGTGTTCATTTATTTTATTATATAACATTATATGCACCTAAGCTTAAAGAAAAATTTCGAAATTTATTTTACATACCAAGGGCAAGTACTAAATCTCACAAAAATTCCCCAGTTTTCCAAATGTTACAGTTATACAATAAATTACATCCTCATCCGAATGTTAATATTTTCAATATGAATTTCTCTAGATACAGAATTATTTGTTATCATATTTTATAGAATATTGTTGTTAGTTAATTTGAAGCTACTTTCACACCTTATTTCAATTTCTCTCTCTTTTTTTTCTTTCTCTTTTTTCTATTTTGTTTCAGTTTTTAATAAGTATATGTTTCCTTTTCCTTGTTTATGTTTTATAAATTAGTTTATGCTCGACCATGCCGAAATGTAGTAATTATACACCTGGTAGTAGCCCTTTAATGCACCTCATTAAAGTACACCTATTCATTAAAGTTCAGGTGTTCAGCCAATGACAAGTCACCTTTGTACCGTTATAAAGCCGCAAGTATCGATTATTCTCGGGTATGCAATCGAAAGACAATTAGCGAAAAGTCACGGAGGCTGGAAATCCAATACTGTCGCAGAAGGTTATGTTCTGTTACTATAATAATTAGCGCTAATTGTAAATAATATTCGCATAAATTCAATTTGTCATCTCGTTTTTCAATTCTAAATCAATTTCCAGGTTATATCAGACTAATGTTCATCTTATTCCCTATCAAGGTCAATGATATTCGGCCTCGGAAAAAATCAATACTTTCGCGTCTGCGCACATCTCACAATTCAGGTCAGTTCCGCTCTTCACTTACATAACCATAACATGAATACTTATGAATAATTTCAAGTTAGAAATATGGTCGAGCATAAAAAGTCGTATGAAACTTGCCTATAATGGTAATTAAGACGCTCGCATGAAAATTATGAATGTCGCTTGCGCTCGTTTCATAAACAAACATACTTGCGTCTTAATTACTAACATTATAGGCTCGTTGCATAATGTACTATTGTCAGTCTTGAACATTGTAATTGGGCTTTGGCTGTTATGTTCAATAACAAATAAATAAATAAATTAATTAATAATTAAATAACTAACTAACTAAATAAATAGATAAATAAATAAATCAAATAAATAAGTAAATAAATAAGTAAGTAAATAAGTAAATAAATAAATAAATAAATATACTGTGAACATAACAATTAGAAAGTAACAGCCAGTGGCGTAGCATGAAATTTTGAGCAGGGGAAGCTAACTCAAGTTGTCTTTCATGCAATATGAGAAAACGTATTACAAAGATACAGTCTTAAAATAAATAGTAGTCAATTTCAAGTCAGCAGTCGAAGATTGGTTGGAACATCGTAAGTAACACCAATAAGGCATGACCTCAAATGATATTAATAAAATATGATTTCACGGTTTACACATATCTCTTAACAAATAGACACGTATACGTATAACATTAGCTCACTCCCTGTCATACTTAGAGAAATCACAATATTAGTATCATTACGTAACTATGCGTCTGTCTTTTGGTTGTGTCCTTCATTGACAGCAAGGGAGTCGGTCATTTGTTTTTTAAATCACACTTTTGTTCGTAAGTCGGTCTTGATAATACAATTATCCTAAAAAAATTCAAGTAAATTAGTGTCAGGAACTGCTATTTCGCTCATTATTTATTATATCAGCCAAATGCACACTAACACTTCAACTGAACACAACTGACGAAAAGGGATAACTCGGAAACTACTTATTTTAAATGTTAAAGCTAGCTTCGCTAATATGTTTTCGCGGGATATCAGCCGAGTTAAGATTTTGGAATGCTCCAAGCTTTCGACTGCTATCTCTGCAGCCATCTTCAGGGAAGTGATGTCCGAACAGAAAGTCGAAAGGTTATATAGATGTTAGGCTGTCTCAGGTGAAACGGGATTGGTTGGCGGATCGGCCAATCCGGGGCCGGGAATTGTCATCGCTCGTAAGCTCCGCCCCTCCCGGGATTCCTGCGTGAAGTTTGGCGGGCGGCGAGCCCTGTTCCGCCGGTTGGAATCGGTTGCCGTCCTCGGTCCGTGATCTTCATGACCTTGATTGTAAGAGGGCCTGAGTTGGTCTAAGGCCGGTGTCCATGCCTGACTGAGCTGGAGTCCACTGTCTCTGTTAAAGTTGTTTTTCTCCAGCTTGATCTCTATGGCCTCCTTGATTGTACGATCCCAGTAGTGGCTTGATTTGTTAATGACCTTGGTGTGGTCAAACAGTATTTTATGCTCCTTTTCTATGCTGTGTTGCGCCACTGCAGATTTTTCCGGGTAATACAGCCTCAGGTTCCTCTTATGTTCTTTGATTCTGTCTTCTATTGTGCGGCCAGTCTGCCCTATGTATACTTCGCCACACTCGCATGGAATCTTGTAAATCCCTGGAGTCCTTAAGCCCTGACTGTCTTTAACCTGACGTAGATGACTCCGGATTTTGCTCTGTGGTTTATGGATGGTTTTGATATTTACCTTCTGGAGGATTCTGCTTATTTTGTGTGACACGCTACCGCAGAATGGAATGAAAGCTTTCTTTGTCGGTTCTTGCTTGCCGTCTAAGTTTATTGTGTTACATCTCGTGGTAACTTGTTTGAGGGCTTTGTTGATGTCTCTCCGGCTGTAGTTGTTTTGTTGTAGTGTTCTACGAAGATGGTCCATTTCTGCAGGCAAGTTGTTGATATCGGAAATGACTATGGCGCGATGTAGTAGACTAGTCAGGACGGACTTCTTCTGCGAAGGGTGGTGGAGGCTGAGTGCATTCAGGTACAGATCTGTGTGCGTCGGCTTTCTATACACGCCATGTCCGAGAGTACCATCTGCTTTCCTGTGTATGTGGATATCCAGGAACGGCAGTGAGCCCTCTGACTCCACCTCCATGGTGAACTGGATATTCGCGTGGATGCTGTTGAGATGTTGTAGGAACTCTTGTAGCTTGTCTTGTCCGTGCGGCCAGACCACGAAGGTGTCGTCTACGTAGCGGAAGAAGTGGCTCGGCTTGTGTGTGGCTGAGTCTAGGGCCTGGTGTTCGAAGTGTTGCATGTAAAAGTTAGCAATAGCAGGTGACAGCGGGGAGCCCATTGCCACGCCGTCGGTTTGTTCGTAGAACTCACTGTTATACGTGAAGTAAGTAGTAGTCAAGGCCAGTCGGAAGAGTTGTAGAATATCATCCGGGAATTGTTCCGCTACCAGTTCAAGAGCCTCTTTTATCGGAACCTTTGTGAAGAGTGAAATTACATCGAAGCTCACTAGTAGATCTGATGGGACCACTCTGATGTTATCCAGAATTCTAACAAATTCTGTAGAGTTTTTCACATGATGTTCACACGTTCCAATCAGGGGTTGGAGCATGTTGGTTAGATGCTTGGCCAGGTGGTATGTGGGCGACCCGATGGTGCTAACAATGGGTCGTAATGGTAGCCCTTGTTTGTGGATCTTGGGGAGCCCGTAAATCCGAGGTGGTGTGGCCGAGTGTGGTAGTAGAACTTTTATAACCTCGGCAGGCAGCGAGGAAGATTTCAGCAGCGTGGTGGTTCTTCTTATGATCCTGTTAGTGGGATCACGTGTCAGTTTCTTGTAGGTCGTGTCTGCTAGTAGTTCAACAATTTTCTGGTGGTACGTTGAAGAGTCCAACACCACCGTAGCGTTTCCTTTGTCGGCCTGGAGAACGACTATACTCTCATCTTCACGTAGCTCCCGGAGCGCTAGTCGTTCATTCCTCGTGATATTGGGTTTGGGTGGTCTGGCTGTGTTGATTATTCGGCAGACATCTCTTCTCACTTCTTCAGATATTCCAGGAGGAAGAGAGGAGATAGCTTGCTCCACTCCACTGATAATGTCCTTGACTGGATATTTTCTTGGAGCTGGAACGAAATTTAGGCCCTTGGCTAGTACCGATATGGTGTCTTCGTCCAATGTTTTGCTTGATACATTAATGAAAGGGATGGAAAATCTGCGGGGTGGATTACACAGAAGAAACCGTCTGCTTGGAAGCTGGTGTGTGCAGGCTTCTTGTTTACTGCTGCATCACAAATCATCCTGAGCGCCGCATCACAATATTTAACGCGTAAATATAAATTCTATTAAAATTAATAAATAATTTTCTCCATAAACTGCAGGTTTATTATGAAATTATTATTAACTGGGGAAGCTAAGCTTTTTAGCTTACATTGACGCTACGCCACTGGTAACAGCCAGTTGCAGTATTTATTTGTATCGAAATTAGAAACAAAGTTGGAAAAAGAAAATTCAACGTGGCAACTAGACATCACAAAACTCCAGTAGCATTATGTAGACTAGTAATGAGAGGAAAAGGAAGTAAGGAGCCCTGGGCTGTAGTCACGGCATCATTGAAGAAAAAATAAAGTCAGTTGTGAATATCTTCCTTGATAGCCTAGATTTGATGGTGATGGTTGCATGAGCCGGGTTGAACTACATTGCATTATTATGTCTCGTTTGGTTACAACATATTGTACTATATTGTCGCATCCAGAGAGCACCGAGTGGTGGCGAGAAACATCATGTCCCCCTCAGATTTCAGTCTGGTTTTATGATTGGCTCGAATACTACAATTCACCACCATATAATAGCACTGGAATGTCTAGGGTGTTGTACAATTGTATTCACCTACTTTTTCCAATTTATTGCTTTTGAAGATATTAACGAGTCTCTATATTTTTAAAAACTTAGAAAATTTACTATCAATATCTTTTTTTATTTTTATATGAAACTAAACTTTCTAGACAGTTAAAAGTATTTAATAGCCCGATAATTTTGTTGAGAATTATTATTTTGCTTGTTTTTCGAATTTACCTCGAAATGCCACCAACTTAAATTTTACTGTTGACATTAACAAACTACGCTCTTTTAAAACATTTTACTTGCAATCTGTAAACTATCTTCTGAACCTGTTTTCATAAACCGACCATTTGCGAATAGTATACAGTGGTTGAAATTTTCTTCGCTCTGGTAATCTGAATTCGTCTTTTACTCAGTTATCTCCATTTGTTTAGAATATCGCCCATGTAAATGTTGAATAATATAAGCAAGAAACGAACAACTATGCTGAACTCATTTTTTAATATCTTCTTCTTGTGAGAGTTTAGTAGAGTAAGGGAGGGGATTGTCGGATAGGTCTGGTAAAGTCGGGTAATCTCGGATAACATATTTCTTTTCCATCGAATGGTGCAATCTGATGTGAAAATAATGCATTACGTTCTCTACAAGTAGACGAACATCTGCATGAATAGCCATTACTGTTGAGTGCTTCACTGTGTGTGAATAGCGTGTTTTCAACGTTTCTGCAAAAAAAAAAAAAAACTTTTTGAGGGTAAGTAATGTGATTTATTCGTTACAAGTTATTCTTATATGTACACAACATGGTATGCACTGTTTGATATACCATAGATAAGGATTCTTAATTCTCTAATTACAGAAATGCTATCGACAACATGTTTTATGCAGCTGGCTTGTTTTACTGTTTGTGAAGAGTCGGCCAATGTCGGATACTAGCTGAGCGCAATGTCGGATACTAGCCGAGGGCATTGTCGGCTGTCTTTCAATGCTGCTCGCTACATAAAAGCTGCCTTAAACCCATTTATATGTTTTCTATAACAAACCACTACATTTTTACTCATGGGTATTTTTAATTAATGTAAGTAATTAAATTTTTCTAATTAATCGAATATTATGAAGTAACGAATTGTTTCTTCTAATGATATTTTTAGATGCCTAAAGTAAAAGAAAAAAGAGATTCAGTCTAAAAAAATGGAAGTCTGATGATATGGTAAATGCCATTGTCGCAGTACGGGAGAAAATAATGGGCTATCTTGCTGCTTCCAAAAGATTCAATGTACCTCGATCAACATTATTTGATTATGTACGGTCCAACTCTGAGCCCACCAAAGCCGTTAAATCGAAACTTGGACGAAAACCAATACTCCCAGCTTCACTTGAAGAGAAGCTAGTTGACTATGTGTTAATGATGGAGAGAAAATATTTTGGATGAACCAGAAATGATGTTAAAAGGCTTGCATATCAGTTGGCTAAACAGAACACTATTGTAATAGTTTCTGATATGCAATATATTATTTTAAATGCATTATCATACTTCCTACATAATAATGTCTAATGTATCCGACATTAGCTTCCCATTCTGTCAGTGATGATATTATTTCTGTTTTCTCTTTGCAAGTTATACAGCAAATACATATTATTTAAATTACCTAATACTTTACAATCTGCAGGAACCCCAAGAGGTTATTATAATACTAAGTAATTCCAGTTCTAACTTTTTTCAATTACCTTTATTTTGAAACATCAAAATGGTATCCGACAATACCCTCCTTTACTCTATTAATTTTATTGCTATTTTGTTTTCTGTGAAAATATCTACTATTGCTTATATAATAATTCCATGTCTTCAAACAGCATTTGCCTATCTAAGTTTCAAAGGCTTTTTCGAAATCTATAACAACAGATGTGTTTCTAGGTTATATTCTCCATTTCCTTTTTGATAACATTGTGGAGTGAACGTTGCATCAGTGCAATATCGGTCTTTTTTGAGCCATTTTATGTTACAGAAGGAATACTTACTTACTTACAAATGGCTTTTAAGGAACCCGTAGGTTCATTACCACCCTCACATAAGCCAGCTATCGATCCCTATCATGTGCAAGATTAATCCAGTTATTGTGTGGATTCGTAACAAGTTGATTTTTTACGGTGATGGATTGTTAGTCCTTCGCCCAACCCCCAAGATGGAGGACCACCCCTATCGGCTGTCCACGAATACCTGTACATTTACATATTGTTTACATAACTTTCTAACACTGTCGCTGTGCCATTATCAATGTACGAAAGTTAAGCTAGAGTAATGACAGAAAGCGATTTAAGTAAAACTCTAGCAGGGATGAAGTTTATAAGTACTCTAGGGCTTATACACGTAGACAGATAGAAAAACACTGAATTATGAAAGGAGCTCGATGCGGAATTATCGCTGGACAAGCTAAAAAAACAGTGGGAGATGATGTAAACATCTGGGAACAATGCCGGACAGTGGGTTACCAGCTTCAGAAGTTATTTAGATTAATGAGAAATCGAGATACTGGAAGACCAAGAAGGATTATGGCAAAGAACAACTTCGAAAAGAACATAATCCTTGAATTGAAAAAGAAGATGAAGAACTGTGCATAACCAAGCGTATGTAGGCCTATATGGCAAGAAATCACAATTTTAGTTCAGAGTAACGTAAATACTTCAGTCTTGTTATTCAAGCCTGTTAAAGTATTATTGTAGTCTAGGAATGCATCTGTGATGAGAGTGTACAGCTGATGTTATTATGTAAGATGTCAAGAGTTGCCTGATGGTATAGACTTCGTCCGACAAATATTCCAGAGCGTAACATCGTTTTTGCGACCGCTCACTGTTACCCGATGCCTTGAAAAGTGAATGTAACTCTGGGAATTTTAAATAGAGAAAAGCGATCTTACTTTCGAAGATCGTTTCTGAAAATATCTAAGGTTATTTGCTTGCCCCAGGGGTGGTTTGGAACTGTGAAGGTCGTGCGTTTATTTTCTCCCATACATTTCGTTCAGTTATTTAAAGCATTCCTGGCCTAAAGGGGTATTCCATTTGCTTTATGTGCTAGGAACGCATTTAGAAAGTATGTGTTCACACTTAGTGCTCTAAGGTAAATGACTTATAATATAAACATGTAAATGTCTTATGCCTTCAGTTGTTAAGAAAGCGTCGTTCTACAGCACTGCTATTTTCAACTTCTGATCTAGTGATCGGAAATATATACTGTATAATTTAATTTTTTAAATATATCCTATGATTCTTAATCGGAAGTTAATATTACATACTTCGATTAAAATATTTATTTGTTGGAAATAATATTATAGATTTATTAGTTTCTCCTACAGAATAATATCTGTAATATTGACAATTAATATTTGAGGAGAAAAATTCGCTCCGGCGCCGGGATCGAACCCGGGTCCTTGGTTCTACGTACCAAGCGCTCTGACCACTGAGCTACGCCGAATTCAGTCCACAGCGCCGGACCGAATCCTCCTCCTTCAATGTTTCCCCTATGTGGCCTGACGCCAAGTTAGGCATATATGTTGACGTATATGTCCAATGTCAACTGCCATTATATTAGGAGCGCACTCAGTTGAGTGACTTGACAGATATTATTCTGTAGGACAAATTAATAAATCTATACTATTCTCATAGCTGCAGTGTATATGTCTGTACATATTACTGTGCTCTTAACTGCGGAATCCTGGCCAAACAAGTCACTCAACTGAATGCGCTCCTAATATAATGGCAGTTGACATTGGACATATACGTCAACATATATGCCTAACTTGGCGTCAGGCCACATAGGGAAACATTGAAGGAAGAGGAGTCGGTCCGGTGCTGTGGATTGAATTCGGCGTAGCTCAGTGGTCAGAGCGCTTGGTACATAGAACCAAGGACCCGGGTTCGATCCCCGGCGCCGGAGCGAATTTTTCTCCTCAAATATTAATTGGAAATAATGATTTTTATTCCTTTTTATGTAAAGCATAATGAAATTATTAAAAGGATGTCCCGCACCTTGGCATCGTGATCTAAGACATCATACCTGGATCCGCGTTATATAGTGAGCACTGATTCGAGCCCACATGGAGGAAGCCTTTTTCTCATGAAATTTCGGCCAATGTATGGAACCGGTGCTCATCCAGCATCGTGAAAAACTTGGGGACCTACGATAGGTAGCGAAATTCGATTTCGAAAACCAACTATTACGGATGGTGGAATAATCGTAGTTGGATGATCGTTCACCTCTAGCGAAGTATGTGGATATGAGGCCAACAGTCGACTGGTTGGCCTTGAACTTTCATGGGGTGTCCCGCCACATACTACTTTCCGGTTTGGTTCAGTTACATTGATAATTCTAATCTTATTTCCTGATAGCCTAATGTCAGGCTGGTCACATAGTCAAGAAACCCGTAAATTGCTAACGTCTGTTGTCGCGTTCTTTCAAAGCTTCCACGAGGAATGGCCGTACCCCTGGGTCGACTTACGACAATGTCGTACTTACAGATGGCATACGGACACTCGCTGATCACTTCTTCATACTGAAGAAAATTACACACGGTGGATTCAGTACGTAGGACTACTGGTAAGGAGCAGGGAGGTCTTGGAGTCCATCCAAGGATTTGTCTCACCTCCATTACTTGTCTTTGGAACTTGTCCAGCTTCCTACAAAATGAGGGTTCTTTTTCCTATGGAAATATAATATAAAAGTACTGATAACTAAATTATATGAAGCTTCTCGACTATGAAATCAAAGTCTATCTTCTAGCTTAATTACAGACTATCGTAGTAATGGACTAAAAACAACAAAATTATGTGCTTTGTTTAAATTAATGAAAACATGCATTGGTGGATAGACAATACAGATGGATAGGTTGATGGATGGACCAGACGACAGATAGATAGAAAGATGAATAGATAGATAAATGGCATAGACAAATGAATATATAGACAGGTAAGTAGGTAGGTTGATGAAAGAATAGATGCAAGAGAGCTGGATGGATGGCTGGATGGATAGGTAGATAGATAATTGATAGATGAATGGTTGAATATGTAGGAAATAAGTAGGTGTGGGTGGATGGGTTAATGAATGAATGAATTGAATAATTAATATGCGGGTAGCTGGTTAGGTAGATTGGTAGAATGAATAAATATGTACATAGGTAGGTAGGTATATAAATAGGTGGATGGATGGTGAATGAATGAATATGTAGGTAGATGTGGATGACTGGATATGTAGGCAAATGGTTAGACAGATGAGTGGATGAATGAATATGAAGGTAGATACATAGGTAGATGGGTGGATGAATGGATATGTACGCAGAGGGATAGCTAGATGGCTAGGTGAGTAAAAATGTACGTAGGTAGGAATGTAAATAGATAGATAAAATGAATGAATGAATGAATGAATGAATGAATGAATGAATAGATAAATGAATGAATTAATATGTAGGTGGATAGCATGTAGTTGGGTACGTAGGTAGGAAGAAAGATGGATGAAAAAATATGTAGGTAGATTGACAGGTAGATGGATGAATTATATTATGTACTTAGACAGGTGAATGGATGAATGAATATGTACCTATATAGGTAGGTAGTCGGGTGAATGAATAAAAATGTAGGTACATAGGTAGATGTACGGATTGGTAAATTAATAGGTGGGCTGAATGAATATGTAGGTAAATGAGTGGAAGAATGAATATATATGTACATAGATAGATGGATATGTGAATGAATATGTAGTTGATGCGTGAAATAATTAATATATAGGTACAGGTAGATAGATGGGTGGGGTGAATGAATATGTAGTTGATGCGTGGAAGAATGAATGTGTAGGTACATTGGTAGACTGATGGGTGGGTGAATCACTATTTAGGTAGAGTTGTAGATAGATGAGTGAATGAATGAATAAATATAAATATATATATATATATATATATATATATGGATTGGATATAGTTGCACTGTAGATGTAGAAAACTGGATCTTTATAGGTAATTACATAGATGTATGAATACCATTATAACTATTTATGGGAATGACTAGGTAAACGGGTGGATGAGCAGAATCATGTATGGATAATGTGAATATAAATAAATTTATAGCTGGATGAATGAATACGTAGTTAGGGGGCAGTTAGGTCATACATCTACTGTAAATAAGTAAATAGATAGGTAGATGAAGAAATTGGCGGACGACTGAATGAATTAAAAATAAGTGCGTGGATGGAATGAGTGGATACGTAGTTGGGTGGATGGTCGAATGGACGAAAGAATAGATGGATGCATGAGTGATTTATATACTGTAAATTGGTTGCTGCAAACATGAACGGATGCTTTGTTGGATGAACAATTTCAGAGAAGAAATTAGAAGTGGCATTAAACGACTTATAGACAGCAAGTAGTATTGATTTGAAAAGTCGCCTCTCTTATGATGTGAAATCGTAACGTTTTCTATGGAGTTTTGCTCTGTTTCTTTCATGTCAAGTTCTTGTTAGAATAAAACCACTTAATCACATATCACTGTCCACTAACGAACTTATAATTTTACATGATTTATATTAACATTCTTCTCGCATTCCAATTTCCGGTTGGAAATTCTTTCCACCAATCATAACGAGAAGAATGACTCTGTTCCATTGTATTGCGAACTACGATAAACTAATAGCACGACCAACAGAAAGAGCTAATACCCTTAGGAAACCCATCTGATGTAACTCGAGTAGGAACTGTTTCTCACAGGAAGAACTCTTCGTCGTGATCATAGCTGCTGTATTTAGGGCATCTAATTTTAGCACACGCGGACTAGAGCTGCGGGCAATTGCATTTGAGCTTTTATTAAATTCAATTTCATTTTTTTACGGAACTTTGTTCCACTGGATTCGTGATTTAATGCCGCATGGTGGAATGGTTTTTATAGAATCACATACATGATTATTCTTGGAAATTAATTGATTCTTTGTTAGAGGGCATTTCTTTGTATGAAAAATTTCTCCTTTTCTATCAAATTAATTTATGAACACCGCTTACAATGCCAAGGCTTTGGTACATTATACACCTTTGCATTGAATTTATATTAACGACATCTGTTTTATGTATTTTTTAGACTCGGGTAATAACAGATAATTCTTTTTTATCGAGTGACAACTAATCCTAATGTCCTCCTCATGTAAATCAGTGGTCGGCAAAGGTGACGTCATATAAAATACAACCCGCAATACACAGAAAAAGTGAACCTGGTGGGGAGGTATAAGAGAAAAAGGCGGGGAACATCTTCGCTATTGTCCTATTTCACTTTAAACTGAGTAACTTGAAATGAACAAGTGATGAGTGATGTCTAAGAGAGAGTGGATCATGCTTTAGCCTTCTACCCTGCTTGTATGTTAAGATGTTGACTCGTGAGTGCTGTAAAATATTAGTTTAGAAAAGACAATACATTTTGCAATATATTACGGGTTGTTCTATATGGTTGTGAAACTTGGACTCTCACTTTGAGAGAGGAACATAGGTTAAGGATGTGTGAGAATAAGGTGCTTAGGAAAATATTTGGGGCTAAAACGGATGAAATTGCAGGAGAATGGAGAAAGTTACGCAACACAGAACTGCACGCATTGTATTCTTCACCTGACATAATTAGGAACATTAAATCCAGACGTTTGAGATGGGCAGGGCATGTAGCACGTATGGGCGAATCCAGAAATGCATATAGAGCGTTAGTTGGAAGGCCGGAGGGAAAAAGACCTTTAGGGAGGCCGAGACGTAGAAGGGAGGATAATATTAAAATGGATTTGAGGGAGGTGGGATATGATGACAGAGAATGGATTAATCTTGCTCAGGATAGGGACCAATGGCGGGCATATGTGAGGGCGGCAATGAACCTCCGGGTTCCTTAAAAGCCAGTAAGTAAGTAAGTAAGTAATACATTTTGCAATTCCAATTGAGTAGCTCTGTTGGTACGTGCGTTTACATGCTGACTCGGAGCTGCGCTCGGGTCTGGGTTCCATTCTCGCTTGGGATGATTACCTGATTCGATTTTTACCCGAGAGTTTCCATAACGTAAGGCTTCATCTAGCAAAATACCATATCTCTATCACTAATTTTATTCCAACTACGCTAAATAGCCTAGTAGTTGATACAGCGTCATTAATAACAGATTAAAATAATAAGTGAAAATGGTTATTTGCTTTTGAAGCTCATAGATGGCAGTTTCATGGGACAATGATGAAGTGTGATTGGTCATTTCTCTTGTTAGTGGCAACTTTCAAAATCTTCAGTACGAGTAGCTGAATAACCTCTGCAATTGAAAGTGTCGTTAAATATACTACTACTATCCTTTTCTCAGAGTGTTAGAGGACTTATTCTTAACACGGCTGTCCGTGATCTTTCACTTTTCCTCTACGAATCTCCTACTATCTTTTTCCTTCATATTTTCTATAGATTCTTTCATTCGAACGGTAACAAACGGAGTGAGCAAATGGCGTATTGTCTTGGAGCTCACTAGATTTTTTCCCACAGTCCCAAATCCTCTTAGAAGGATGCGCGGTCGCGTACCATTTAATTTGTTTTTTTCCTTCTCTTTACCACCATTTGATTTGATTGATGTGTTACAGGCTTATTTTTAAGTCCATGGCAGACTAAAAAAGTTGCTAAATATGTCAAGGCACGCAGTGAGTTTCTAGTATCAAGTGTTTCTGTATCTATGACAAATTACAAAAGCACAAAAATCACCATGTCAAGAAACTTCATATTGTTAACAGCAATAAGTTTAATAAATGGACCTATGCAGTTTGTATAATTACGGTCTTACTAATAAAAACTCTATATACAGACGTTTAACTGTCTTATACTTATACAGTGAGTAGCTCGTTTATAAGTCGTGTGTAAATTCCTTACTAATAATCACTACATACGTCATGTATAACAGTATAACTGTTACACAGCTACGTCATAGTTTCGTCATTACTTCGTTACGAAAGGTAATAGAATATCTGAGATTCTCTACTGCATCCGGTAGAGCGCTCTAGTGTTGCGTGTTAAATATAGATAGTACAACTGGCTCTAATCGATTACCACACTACATTTTGGTGAAAGAGTACAAGCTACAGCAATATTATTCTAATAATTCTATGATCTTTGGTTTGTTCTTCTGTGGTTACAAGGTAAACATCATCATAAAATGACAGTCGATACGAACAGCTGTTAGAGGGGCGGCCATTTTTTCCCTATATGGAACGCTTAAACAAGGGGGTTCGAGTATATAACTACTGCAAAGCAATTCCCATTGTATAGTTACAGACTGTTTATACGTCCATAGCTTATTCACGGTTTATTAGTAACGTTTTCTGTCTCAACTCTGCATAAGTCTCGTATAAAAACTATACACGGTTTATTAGTAAGACTGTTACAGTATTGTGTTAAAAATTACTTACTTACTTACAAATGGCTTTTAAGGAACCCGAAGGTTCATTGCCGCCCTCACATAAGCTCGCCAGCGGTCCCTATCCTGTGCAAGATTAATCCAGTCTCTATCATCATATCCCACCTCCGTCAAATCAATTTTAATATTATCCTCCCATCTACGTCTCGGCCTCCCTAAAGGTCTTTTTCCCTCCGGTCTCCCAACTAACACTCTATATGCATTTCTGGATTCGCCCATACGTTCTACATGCCCTGCCCATCTCAAACGTCTGGATTTAATGTTCCTAATTATGTCAGGTGAAAAATACAATGCGTGCAGTTCTGCGTTGTGTAACTTTCTCTATTCTCCTGTAACTTAATCCCGCTTAGCCCCAAATATTTTCCTAAGCACCTTATTCTCAAACACCCTTAACCTATGTTCCTCTCTCAGAGTGAGAGTCCAAGTTTCACAGCCATACAGAAGAACCGGTAATATAACTGTTTTATAAATTCTAACTTTCAGATTTTTCGACAGCAGACTGGATGATAAGAGTTTCTCAACTGAACAATAACACGCATTTCCCATATTTATTCTGCGTTTAATTTCCTCCCGAGTGTCATTTATATTTGTTACTGTTGCTCCAAGATATTTGAATTTTTCCACCTCTTCAATAGATAAATTTCCAATTTTTATATTTCCATTTCGTACAATATTCCCGTCACGAGACATAATCATACACTTTGTCTTTTCGGGATTTACTTCCAAACCTATCTCTTTACTTGCTTCAAGTAAAATTCCCGTGTTTTCCCTAATCGTTTGTGGATTTTCTCCTAACATATTCACGTCATCCGCATAGACAAGAAGCTGATGTAACCCGTTCAATTCCAAGCCCTCTCTGTTATTCTGGACTTTCCTAATGGCATACTCTAGAGCAAAGTTAAAAAGTAAAGGTGATAGTGCATCTCCCTGCTTTAGCCCGCAGTGAATTGGAAAAGCATCAGAAACTGTGTTAAAAATACAAATAATAACTTTTTTAATTAAACTGTTTTTGTTTTCGTCTGATCAGACTTTTATGAAAACTATAAAATATTTGTCAACATTATCGTGAATTATTTATTCGTGAATTTGACATACGTTTCCATTTCATCTACTCCCAAATTCCAGCACTAACATCTCCAGATTTTTTGTGGCACACCAGCATTTCACGGTACACCTGTTGAAAATGGTAGAAGTAAATCTTGAACTAGGTTCATATACCTGTTCAGATTGGGTTGTCCTATATCATGGTGAGAGAAAGAAACAGAGAGAGAGAGAGACTTTGACTAGAAATGAACTACATTGTCACAAATTGTGACGGTTGGAAAAACAATGTATTGATGTCGTATTTGGCATAAAGATATTAGAGATGGAAAATATACAAAACCAATGCACTTTCAGTATGTGGTACTGGGGTTTGGATCTTCAGAAATAGAAGGAAAAAGAGATCGACTAAAAATCTAGAGAAATTTTTCCCGGAAGAATATAAACTATTACATTTTAAAAATAATGATATAGATCAAGTTGAAAAACTTACAGTTGAATCCTTGGAACACATACTTTCAATGTAGAGAAGAATTGGTTACGAAATGAACATAAAAACTAGAATGTAAGAAAAAGTAACTCCAAATTAGATTCCAAATTATCAGTCAGAAGTAAATATATCACAGAAGTTATTGGGTTAGCTACTTGAGTTCTGAAATGAAGTCGTGAGTGGATGATGAAAATGATGATGATGATGATGATGATGATGATGATGATGATGATGATGATGACGACGATGACGATAATGATTGGTTTATTTAATATTTTTTGTGTAAAGTCTATCGTCACATATAACTTATACAACCTACCTCTTTCTTTGTTAAATAAAGCCAGATTTCTCATCTCACGCGAACATCAAATTTTGATCGTTCGGCGTAAACGTTTTAAAGAAATTTAACCCCAGGGTATTCTTAACAGCATGATCTTCTTCGTGGCTTTCGAGGAAAATGAATAAAAGAGAAGCGGCTTCAGAAGAAATTATATAATTTATATTAAATACTTCTCTTCAGGCTCAAAATCTCAATCATCAGTATATTTACAATAATAACTTCAGAAAATTTGTAATATGCATGCACGTTTGTATCTTCATTACTTCTAACTGTACTTACACCGTTGCTTTAAGAGATATTACCAAGTGGACACATTGAGGTGGGGCATTTCTTACTCTTATTTCTGATTTTGTCCCTTAATGTGTTTTTCTTGAGACTTCATAAATCTCACTTGTATACTTCCCAGTTAATTTTTTTGGTTTGACTGCATTTTTTTCCTGTCTCAGAAGCATAGATCAATATTGGTCTTACACATGTTTTGTAGGGCCTATATGCGCATTTTATATAGACCTATTCATATATTTGTTTTTATTTTTTATTTTTTGTTGTATACTTTTGAATTGTACTCACTTTGCTTACTAGCTAAATAAAAAAAAAATATATTATTAAATATTGTACCATTCTTGTATATGATAATGACAACTAAGCTTATGATCCAAACAGAAAACTCCATATTAAGCCAGTATTGGATTATATTTGAGAGATTCATATGCAAGTATATGACAACCTGACATTTTTGTAAAAAAAGAAATACATCATACAAAAATTGGTAAACATATAAAACCATCGACAAACATTTAAAGAATAAACATTAGTTAAGATTTTATAAAATTAATGCAGTAGATAAGGAATAACCGTTATCAGACAACAGAATATGAACGTGAGGACAGATGTTTTTATTTTATTGGTTTTCCACATCTATCTTCTAGCTCTGGCATACGATGAAATGTTCGTTTAGTACTCATTTTCGATGAAGGATTTATTGGGAATATTATATCCTGATTTGGATAAAATATGCAGTCTTTTATCTCAGACCACTTTCAAGACAGTCTACAGTATGCCATATAGTTCACAATTTTGGTGATCTTGAATTTCCTGGCCAGGATTCGCGTTCATATTCGACTATTACGAAGTCGCCGGTTTTGGATTGCAGTCATGCTCATTCAATGAAATCTCTTCTATTGGACCATCTTCATCTAGTTCCTCAGAAAGATTCAAAGTGTGCTCATAGACATATTAAATTTCAGGTTACTTTGGACTGTAGTTTAAATCGAAGTACGAAATTTAAAATTTCTTGACACATAATCGTCACGATCAAAGTTAAGGGGAGAGGATGGTATTTTTTGGTGAAAAATGAGTAAATTTTCAAAAAAAATTATTTAAAATGCTCTGTGATATGTGTGGAATGCAAGCATAACATTTTGTGGGTATTGGTGCCCTTATCGGATGTTGAGTCGCCATTTTTAAACTTCCTGCGTTATGGATTTTTAAATCACTCGCCCACTTTTATTGTTGTTTCCGATAAATTAAATTAAAAAAAATTCTTTAAAATACCCTTTGCTGTGTGTGGAATGCATTGCATAACATTTTGTGGGTATTTGTACCCTTATCAGATATTGAGACGTCATTTTTAAACTTCCTGCGCTATGGATTTTTAAATCACACGCCCGCTTTTATCGGTTTCCAGTAACTTCATATTTTTTGCTACATTGCCAGACAAAAATGGATATAATTTCTGAACTATTAAAGATACATGCATGGAATTTAGAACAAACATTTTTTAGACTATTAGGAAACTTTTCTCTGTAACAGAATTTTGTTAATTGATTTCATTTAAAAAATACGTCCGTTTATTTGCAAGAAGGGAAATCAGAAAATTGTTATTGAATTGTAATAATTGTTTATTTTACAAACGTAGGGACTAATATAAAAATTCTGTTACAGACAGTTTGTAGAAAATGTTTTTGAAAATACATTGCAAAAAACTGTTTGAATCTATCTTTAAAAACGGTTTAGATATATCGGTTTCAGTACAATCCTGCATTCGGTATATTTTTTTTTCAAATTTGAGTCCCCAAATAATTTTTTTTCAAAATATGTTTATTTGGTTGAGTTGCCACAGCTATGACCTCTCTACATACAAAAAATTAATATTTTACACCAAATAGGAAAAAAGTTAAAAAAATACCATCCTCTCCCCTTAAGATACATAAAGTTTCTTTCTATTCTTTATGCTCGACCATGCTGAAATGTAGTAATTATACACCTGGTAGCAGACCTATAATGCATGTCATTAAAGTACACCTACTCATTAAAGGTCAGGTCTTTCAGCCAATGACGACTCAGGTTACAACTGTTCAACCAATGACAGGCCAGCTTTCTACCGTTATAAAACCGTAAGTATCGATTATTCTCGGATATGCAATCGAAAGAGAATTAGCGAAAAGTCACGGAGACTGGAAATCCAATATTGTCGCAGAAGGCTATGTTCTGTTACTATAATAATTAGCGTTAATTGTAAATAATATTCAAATAAATTAAATTTGTCATCTCGTTTTTCAATGTCTAATTTAATTTCAATGTTATCTCTGTAGGTTCTTATGGCCTAGCAAGGTCAATGTGGACATTTGTTCCTCGGAAAAAATCAATACTTTCGCGTCTGCGCACATCCCACAACATACGGGACATTGCTCCAGGTCAGATACAATAAAATTAATAATATCAAGTTAGAAATATGGTCGAGCATAAAAAGTCGTATGAAACTCGCCTATAATGGTAATTAAGAAGCTCGTATGAAAATTATGAAACTCGCTTGCGCTCGTTTCATAAATATCCATACTCACTTCTTAATTACCTTCATTATAGGCTCGTTGCATAATGTACTATTATGGTATATGGTTACCCTGTTAATGAAGAATGTTGATGAATAATATTTATAAACGCTCCCTGAAGCTTGCATCTTTATTATCGGAGGCCCTCCCTCGACACACTTGATTCAGCCAAGTTCGTGGAATCACGGCTACAGCTACTCACACAGCCCTGTTGACATCGTGACTCACGCGTGCATTCTTGCGAGGTGAGGTTCAAACACCTGCATTTGTTTATACGAAACATTTCTGTTTTTAATAACAAAACCTCTTTCGATACTAGAATTTCCGTACAGCTAAAATGCTTTCTTTTGGTAGGTCTAGCAGCTGATTTATTTCCACGAACTGCTTTCGGTGACGTCATGTTTTACACAGTTTACACAACAAATGGATGTGCCTAATTGAAGAGTGTATTTCGAAAGTGACTTAAATCCATTTTTTTTAATTCGAGCTTAACTCGACTCAGTGGCGGAAGGTCGGTTTGAAAGTTGAAGAGGCCAAGACGTGACTGATGAGAAAATAAAAATATAAGGCCTGTGACGTACCTCATTACCAAGCGCAGAATTTAAAGCTTTTAAGGAACTAAAATTAGGTTTTCCAATTTATGTTTTAGGATTTTAAATCTTATGTTTAGGAATGTATATGATTTTTCGAGAAAAAATAAACAACATACTGTTAATATATTACAACGGCTTGGTAAAGATGGCCTCTCTTTAGGACATTTTAAGTCCTAACCTATGAATTAGGTCTTTTTAGGTCATATTGAATTTAGGAATGTTACTCTTTGCTACATAAAATGAATAAGAAAAGCAATATTTCGAGAGTAACGAGATAGCAACAAAATTGATTCGAACCTAAGAATCCGGAGCTTGCTCATTACTGTTACATAGCCTAATTTTACAGTAAAATTAACTCAACGATCCTCTTTCTTCGCTAACCGATCAATTAGATCACAAAACACTGAACAACTGCTACTGGAAGAAGCTAGAGACAAATCTGCACTTGTTTCTAAACTCTCGATATATTTAAAATACTGTATAAATAAATATATCTCGTAACACAAAAGAAAAACATAACAGGAACACCCGCAAACAGGAGAAAAATCTAATAACATAAAAAAAAACTTTTACGCGGGGAGAGAAAGAGAGAGCTTCCCAATACAGCCGAAACCAGCTGTAACTATAAGCAGTACAGTTGTCAGCGGTGGGTAGGACGTCTCCAAATTCGGCTCCCCTCGCGCGTTCTAGTCAAGTTTAAACACTCCCCTAACCAGCTATCTTAGTGGTTGAACTGCTGTTGTCATGGTTACCGGGGAGTAGAGCGATGTAGCCAACTCTTCTCTCCCGCTCTCGCATAGACACTGCAGGCTGCTAGATGTCGACTTTGCAGGTTACAGCGCTATCTGTTATTTTTCAGTACGAATTATTTGTACTATCTGGGCATCACCAACTGAATGTGGTCGACTTTACGTAACTTACATCTTACTTAGTCGTAGTGAATAGTAAAATTAATATAAAAGGAAAAATGTTCGTCATTTGCTATAACTTGTCTGTGATCTTAATTCAGCTGAAATTATTACTGTCATATTGTGTTCTGGTAAAATATTAGGGGAGGCACGACCTCCCTTGCCTCCCCTGGAAATCCGCCGCTGAATCTCGTCTATAAAAGGCTTTGAAAGTTCTGTTATTTCCAAAGTGTCGTTATTGCTCCGCTGTTTTATTTCCAATCTGTCTTGATTCCACTTGGCCAATAGGAGCGCTGCTTCCTGTCACGTGAACCGCGTCACAGTAATGGCTGCTTTCGTAAGTTGAGTACATTCAGTGTTAGTATAGTATTGTATTGTATTGTATTGTATTGTATTGTATTTATTAACATTCCATGGTATTCATACATGCTTACAGCTAGAATATGGAACAAGTCAAAAAACTTAATACTATTATAAAATCTTAATTTACAGTCATAGTCTACTAGTACAACACAAAGTTTTAGTATCAATTTCATGAAGTGTTATTGAATGTCATGAATTCACCTACAGAATAGAAGGCGTGAGAAATTAGGTACTTCTTTAATTTGGCCCTAAATCATTTTATGTTTTGAGTTTCATTTTTTATATCGATAGGGAGGCTATTAAAAATATTTACTGCCATATAACGCACTCCTTTTTGATAGCACGATAGACTTGCCGATGGAGTATGAAAGCCATTTTTTTGATCTGTATTTATGCTATGAACTATTGAATTAGTTACAAAGTTTTCACGATTACATACGAGGAAGATTATTAATGAAAAGTTATACTGAGAAGCCATGAGCATTGTTTGTAGTTTTTTGAAAATAGTCCTACACGATTCCCTAGATTTGGCACCTACTATTATTCTAATTACTCTTTTTTGTAATAGAAATATATTGTTACTATCTGTGGAATTTCCCCAGAATATTATTCCAAAACTCATTACCGAGTGGAAGTAGCCAAAGTATATTGTTTTTAAGGTATTGATATTTACTATCTTTTGCATAGATCTAATAGCAAAACAAGTTGAATTTAGTTTGGGGGTAATTTCTTTAATATGGTTTTTCCAATTTAACACATTATCGATTTTTAAGCCAAGAAATTTGGTTGTTGTTGTTTCTAATAGGGATCTATTATTAATTATTGCGCTAGAAATTTGCGACGTTGAATTTGGACAGGATTTAAGGTATGTATTAACATTTTGGAGGAAAATCTACATTTTTTAACCAACCTTTTTAAGATATTCATCAGACAACATATGAAAGTAGACTAACATAACCATATATCAGAAACTTCAATTTCACTTTTTGATTCCTTAAAAAAATAATTAATTAAAAATTATTCTATTAATTCAAAATGCCATATATTTTCTAAAAATAACTCAATTTTGAAATTTCTTTCACTGAGTTATTGCTGTTTATGCGTACAATGCTCTGTACTAGGATTTTGCAGCTAACATTATTACAAAGAAAATTTTAGTCAAAAAAACGCCATTTCAAACGTTAATACATACCTTAAATTGAATTATGTTAGTTTTGTTACAATTTAATACTAATTTATTGACTGAGAACCAGTCACATATTTTGAAGAGAATTTCCTCTGTTGAAGATTGCTAAATATTGAGAATTATGGCAACTTAGGACGAGGTTATAACGCAACAGCTAGGTTGTTATGCCAGGAAAAGGAAACGTGAACCATCAGAATGGCGTGAAAACAAGAAGAAGACCTGGAGATGTGGGGATTTGGATAAATCGCAATATAGCGAACGCCAGTAGGGGAAGTTATCCCCACCCACATGAAATGTGCATTCGACGCAACACTCGCCAATCACGTAGAGTGTCTGATGAGCTAATAGGGGAAAAGTGGAAGGGGTCGTGGGCAGAACTTCTACGTTCGCTGTACTGCGATTTGCCCAGATGTGGAAGTGATGATAGCAAACCGAAGGTGGACGATGGGCGTGCCACATTAAGTCAAAGTTGGCCTTCGGAATCCCCATGAAGGTACTCATTGTCGATCAAAACGAAGTTCGATGTAGGCAGGTGTGTTCCAATCTTATAAGCATGTGCAAGCATAGTCTACTGAAAAAAGGGAAAAGGTAGTCTTCCAAGAATGTGTTTGAATTGTTATTGGGTAACAAACTGAAAACGGAAAAAATAAATGATGTTCGACGACTCCTTTTCAAACTAGGTGTAGGACCAGATCACCTCGCTATGCCTTTCAATGAAAAGTTACTCAGTTTTGAAAGTGCTGATGACAGGATGTAATCAGATTACTGTTTTGAATATTAATATTTTGATGTTTTTTCACGCTTGCTTTGAGGTGTGTTACTATGTAGATTACAGTTAGAAATGAAGCAGTATAGAAGTTTGAAAATTTTTATTTCTGTGACATTTATTACTAAATTAATTTCACGTACGGGACATTTTAGCACATTTCAAAAATGACAGTTCTCAATTTACAATAACGTTCACCTAAAATAATAATAATCAGTATTTTATAATAAATTTACACACTATTTTCCATCATTTAAATTAGGGAAAATATTACTTATCATTATTTTAGTGTCAAAGTGTCTTAACTCCACAAGTCATGAACCCAGTGTGGAGCAGATTCATCCCTATTAGTTTAAAATAATTAATTGCTGTCATTAATATGGTGTGTATTTTATGATTTCCAGTCTTCGTTAAATTTGTATCTGTGTATACCCCCTTTTACTCCTTGCTATGAATTTACCCCTTTTTTTCAGTGTATTGTTCTTGTATTTCCTTTTTTAAATGTCTTCCCTTTGTTCTTCTTATCTTTCCCTTGTTCTCATTGAATTCCCTTCGTTCCCCTTGCATTCCTCTTTTTCCGTTATCTTTCTCTTGATGTCCATGTATTCCTATTGTTCTCCTTGTAGTCCCTTGTTCCCCTTGCAATCCCCTTTTTGTCCGGATATTACATTTGTTATCTTTATATTCTTCTTGGTCTCCTTGCAATCTCCTTGTCCTTCTTGTCTTATTCTTATTCTCCATGTATTCCCATTGTTTTCCTTGTCTTTTCCCTGTTTTCCTTTCCTTGTTCCCCATGTAATCCTCTTGTTCTCCTTCTGTTCTCCTTGTTCTCCTTGTATTCTCTTTGTTACACTCCTATTTACCTCATATTAACCCATTTCTCAGTGTATTACCTACGGTCTACTTGCATCCTCCTTGTT
Organism: Periplaneta americana; assembly: GCF_040183065.1. NCBI lineage: Eukaryota > Metazoa > Arthropoda > Insecta > Blattodea > Blattidae > Periplaneta > Periplaneta americana. The sequence continues at coordinate 39,843,690 of NC_091120.1, read as the reverse complement.
CTTCTTGCATTCCCCTTGTTCTGCTAGTCTCCCCTTTTCTCCTTCTAGCGACGACAGGTGGTTACATTTTTATGTGACGTCATTCCCAAGTTCCCTCCCCACCATACTTAGCGAGAAGAAAGACGTCATTCTACATCAAAACCCAACCAGGTTATCAGTCCAAGCTGGACTGTAACCCGGATCAGAAGACAAATACCCTACTGCCTGAGCTACTTTTGTGGCCGAAAGCTATTTTTATTTGCTGCGTCTTAATTATTGATTTAACTGAGTGATAGATAACAATATAAATTTAATTAATCGTAACAGAATAAAATAAATGAATTGTTACGAAACGCTGAAATGACAAATAGTACATTATGCAACGAGCCTATAATGGTAATAATTAAGACGCGAGTATGTTTGTTTATGAAACGAGCGCAAGCAAGTTTCATACGACTTTTTATGCTCGACCGTATTTCTAACTTGAAATTATTCATAAGTATTCATGTTATTCTTATCTAAGTAAAGAGCGGAACTGACCTTCTAAATTGTGGGATGTGCCCAGACGCGAAAGTATTGATTATTTCCGAGGAACGAATGTCATTGACCTTGATATAATCTAAAGAATAACATGAACATTAATATTGATATAACCTGGAAATTGATTTAACGACATGACAAATTGAATTTATTTGAATATTATTTACAATTAACGCTAATTATTATAGTAACAGAACATAACCTTCTGCGACAGTATTGGATTTCCAGCCTCCGTGACGTTTCGCTAGTTTGTCTTTCGATTAAATATCCGAGAATAATCGATACTTGCGGTTTTATAATGGTACAATGGTGATTTCTCATTGGCTGAACAACTGAACTATAACGAATAGGTGTACTTTAATGAGGTGCATTAAAGGGCTACTACCAGGTGTATAATTACTACATTTCGGCATGGTCGAGCATAAAATAACTTATGTGTCATATTAAAGATGCCTATTATTTTACTTTATCGGGCTAGTTGTATATCGAATTATTTGAATTGAACTGCACCCGAGCACGAGATTTGCTCCTTCGGGTGTACTAATTTTGTACATCATCTTTAAAATCGAAATGAAATAATGTATACTTATTTATATACTTGTCATTACATAATCATAAGGCGTATTAGGAAGAAACACTCACTGAACCTGCCTCAGTCATCCTATCTGCATAACTACTTCAAGTAGACAGTAGAACAAAGCCATTCTTCAATGCACAATGACTTATAGTAAAGTCCTACTTAAGGACCAGCCGCGGCTTGCGGTTTGACAGGCAGACAGGTCTCAAATCGTGGTATTCTGTGTCAACCGATACATGTTGCCTGCTTTGTTAGTATTCTAACTTGTTATAGTTCAAATTTGGTCAAGTATTTAGCTCAAAGCAGTTTTAAGATTCGAGCACTGGTTCTCCAGAGAAAGGAAGATCAAGCCGTCAAATAAGGTAAAGATTCTTTGCCGCGATGCACAGGGAACAATAGCGAAGAGCTGGGATCAAGAGCGGCGTACGTAGCTGACCTGTGGGTCATTGTTTACTCTTTGTGTCACAATGTTGTTAATTTCCACTCAAGTAGGAACTCCATGCGGCTTATTCTATCAACAACGTGTTGGTATGCCATCAGAATACTTGCTTGCTATGAAAACACAACTTCGCTCAACTAAATTATATTAATAAATTTTACTCTCTTTTGTTATTACAGTATTTTCTTTTTGAGATAGTCCATGTGCTGGTGGAGAAATGTCAATTTACGACAAAAGCCACAAAAATGTCTCTAATTCCAGAAAGGCTTTTTTTCCGCTAATCGAAACTTCAAATTCCCAAGAAGAGCCGATTTCACCAACCGTACTTAAATTTAAGTAACACATAGCTATCTCGCATTTCATCCCACATTTAATGACAGCTTAGCGAGGTAATAGATACTTAGCATTAAGTGCCCGATTTTGGCCTGTTAGCGATTTAAGTCTAGCTACTAAGATGGCGGCTAGAATAACAATGCGATATTGGTAGATAGTAAAAAAAGAGGATTACGGTGATTGACCCTGGAGAAGGAAACCAAAACTTATCCTGGAGCGAAACTACTTCTTTTCCGTACTACTGGGTGTTCAGTTCAAAATGTGTCTTGGCTCGCTGTATGCCGTCCTGTGGCTAGCTGATGAGCCTAGAGAATTCAATCTTCCTACACTTCCACAGCTCAGGTGTATAATCTAAGAGGCAGAGAAGTTGGCTAGCAAGTACGGCGTTCATTCTGAAGAGTACGTGCCGATACGTACGGTAACGCCGGTAGTGGCAGGAATTTGAACTGTTTGGAAATACGTACTGTCGGGATATGGGGAGAGGGTTAAGACGATTACTTACGTATTTGTTGACATTAACTTCGACGGTCAACATGGACACGGAGCATTTGATTTGTGTTGTGGAATGTTACCGTACGCAACCGATGATAACAAATACCCTGCGTACGACTTGCCGGCGTAAAACACAGTTCGAAAGAGGTTATGGTAGCACACAGACCGTACAGACCGCCATCTGTTGCTACGACGTTCAAGTTATACCGTACACGTTCTCAAGTTCAGATTGAAGAACGCCTTAAATAATAGGCAACTTCTCTAACATGTAAGCTGAAACTCGCTTCAAATCGGTGACCCAACAACAGTGACGTCATGACACACTTTGAAATGAACACCCAGTATACGATAAAAGAGAATCGATCTGGGTTTACAGAAAATAGAAGTAGACCTGAAATTCGAAAATCAATAAGCAGTTTTTTTGCAATAGTAATTTATTATTCAAGACATTATATTTGTGGTAAATAATTAATACGTGTAGCCTAGGTTTTGTGACACTAAATACATGTTTCAATGTAAAACAGTATTATTAGACTACACTGCTTTCCAGCAAAATATATTAAATTATTACTGGAAGATGTTCAGAATGTGAAAATATTTTATTTTGGATTTTTGTAATAGGAAATATAAACATATTTTTTTATTCTTGACAAAATATTTGCAAGAATGAATCACGCGAATTCTAATGAGACAGTAGAGCAAGTGGACAGCTTCAAGTACTTGGGGTGTGCTATAAGCAGCAACATGAGCTGCTGCCAGGAAGTCAAAAGGAGGATAGCAATGGCCAAGGAAGCTTTTAATAGAAAAAGGAGCGTCTTCTACGGACATCTGGAGAAAGAACTAAGGAAGAGACTAGTGAAGAGCTTTGTATGGAGTGTGGCATTGTATGGAGCAGAAACATGGACATTACGACGAAGTGAAGTGATATCTTCTTCTGCCACGAACTCTTCTCCCGTTCACCATTCCTTCCAGTGCATCCTTCAGTAGGCAGTTTCTTCTCAACCAGTGACCCAACCAATTCCTTTTACTCTTTCTGATCACTCTCAGCATCATCCTTTCTTCACCCACTCTTTCCAACACAGCTTCATTTCTTATTCTGTCTACCTACTTCACACATTCCATTCTTCTTCATATCCACATTTCAAATGATTCTATTCGCTTCTCTTCACTTCGTCGTAATGTCTGTGTTTCTACCTATACAATGCCAAACTCCATACAACGCACTCCACTAGTCTCTTCCTTCGTTCTTTCTTCAGAGGTCTGCATAAGATGCTCCTTTTTATATTAAAAGCTTCCTTTGTCATTGCTATTCTCCTTTTCACTTCTTGGAAGCAGCTCATGTGCCATTGTATGGGGCAGAAACGTGGACATTACGACAAAGTGAAGAGAAGCGAATAGAAGCATTTGAAATGTGGATATGGAGAAGAATGGAACGTGTGAAGTGGACAGACAGTAAAAATGAAGCTGTGTTGAAGAGAATGATGCTGAAACTGATCAGGGAGAGGAAAAGGAATTGATTGGATCACTGACTGAGAAGAAACTGCCTACTGAAGGATGCACTGGAAGGAATGGTGAACGGGAGAAGACTTCGGGGTAGAAGAAGATATCAGATCATAGACGACATTAAGATACATGGATCATATGCGGAGACAAAGAGGAAGAAAGAAAATAGGAAAGATTTAAGAATGCTGGGTTTGCAGTATAAGATCTGCCCTTAAATGAAAAGTCAATGTAAAGAAACAGTGTATGTGCTCCCTAAAATACCTTTTATAATATTTTTAAAATATATTAATGACCTTTTAATGATAGACCTTAAAGAATATGAAGGTGATTTATATTCGTATGCTGATGATACTGTTTTCTTTTTTAGTGGAAAAACTTGGACTGATGCTTATTATAATGCAAATTCCGGCTTAAAAGTCATAAAAAATTGGTTCGATTTAAATTCACTTGTAATTAATAAAGATAAAACAATAGCTATCCTATTTTCTTTAAATAATGAAGTTAAAAAACCAATTTCATCTATACTACAGTCGACCTGGTTGGCGAGTTGGTATAGCGCTGGCCTTCTATGCCGAAGGTTGCGGGTTCGATCCCGGGCCAGGTCGATGGCATTTAAGTGTGCTTAAATGCGACGGGCTCATGTCAGTAGATTTACTGGCATGTAAAAGAACTCCTGCGGGACAAAATTCCGGTACATCCGGCGACGCTGATATAACCTCTGCAGTTGCGAGCGTCGTTAAATAAAACACAACATAACATCTATACTACAAATTAAAATGCATATTTTTCGTTGTTCCCATATAAATTGCAGTTGTTCAGTTATTAATGAAGTCAAGGAGGTTAAATATTTAGATATAATTATTGATAATCATTTAAAATGGAATAATCATATTCATTATATTTGTAATAAATTACGTAAAACATTAGGCCTATATTACTTTGTTGTTCTAAGAAATATTTTGTCAATTAACTGTTTATGTTTAAGTTATTTTGCATTATTTCAATCTATATTTATGTTCGGTATTATAGGTTTGGGGTGAAACTTATAAATCCAACCTATATCCGTTAATTTTATTTATTATTACGGTATTATTTATTTATTTAACCTGGTAGAGATAAGGCCATCAGGCCTTCTCTTCCCCTCTACCAGGGGATTATAACTACTATATAAAGAATACTACACAAAAAGGAATTAAAAATATGTTTAAAAAAGCAGGAAGATTACTCAACTGAATAGTTTAAACATTTCAAAGTTTTCGACATTAAATAAATGTATTATTTTATTTTATTAAAATATTTTCACAGAAATCTTAATAACTTTGAAGGGTATATACAAAAATATAGAATTAAAAATACGAATTCTATGCGTTTGTCTGAACCTAAATGTAAAACCAATGCAACTTTTTATCATGGCGTGAGTGAAGGTCCCAGACTATTAAACAAATTTTATTCTAATATTATTTTAACCACAAATCCTCTCCAAATTATTAAAAAAATAAATAAAAAAATTTGTATTGGATTTATAGTTTGGGTTTAAACATATTAAACACTTTTTAATCTGTATTCACTCTCAATTTTAATTTTATTTTTGTCTGTATTGGAATCACCTCCTGAGCACAAGTCTTACTCATTCAGGAGTGGGCTAGTTTATCTTACATTGGATTAACTTGTATTCATTTCAAACTTACTAGCAAAAAATAAATAAATAAATAAATAAATAAATAAGTAATTAAGGAAATAAATAATAAAGAAGTAAATAAATAAGTAAATAAATAAATGAATAAATAAATAAATAAATAAATAAATAAATAAATAAGTAGGTAAATAAATAAATAAATAAATAAATAAATAAGTAACTTAGTAAATAAGTAAATAAATAAATAAGTAAATAAATAAGTAAATAAGTAAGTAAATAAGTAAATACGTAAATAAATAGATAAATAGATAAGTAGATCAGTAGATAAATAGATAAGTAAATAAGTAAATAATTAAATAAGTAAATAAATACATAAGTAGGTAAGTAAATAAATAAATAAATAAGTAACTTAGTAAATAAGTAAATAAATAAATAAGTAAATAAATAAGTAAATAAGTAAGTAAATAAGTAAATATGTAAATAAATAGATAAATAGATAAGTAGATAAGTAGATAAATAGATAAGTAAATAAGTAAATAATTAAATAATTAAATAAGTAAATAAATAAATAAATAAATTCCAAAACTCGGGGCGAAATATAGACTTCATGGAAGAAGTTAAGAAGTCTCAGAATTTGATTAATTAACCGGAACGAATGACCATAGTCTATACGTCTTTAGCATGAAGATGAATTTTGCAACAGTAATGTTTGAACCATACTCTGTATAATGTAAAAGATTTTGATTCAGACTGTAGGATTATGCATTCATAACAATCTCAATTAAGATTCTGATAGAAGATTTACTTGACAGGAATTTTTAATTATCTTGTATGTTGTGTTAAATGGCATGTGAAGAGGGCGGCCCCTCTGCAAGACTTGAAAGGATGTCCGCCGCGTCATGTTTGATAGGTGCTATTTGCGTCAGCTCCGGAGTGCCGGGTCTTGCGAGATGTACACTTAATTAAAAATATAAGTACACATTTAATGGAGACTAGCAACAGCAAATTCAAAATTGTGTTACAAATACTGTAGAGTCACTGAATGTAATTCTTTATATACAGTGAGTAAATCTTTTCTTCTTCTTGCGCTGGGCTGTAAGGAGACAAACCAAAGAAATACAGGATTGTTATATAATTAGGCAACGAATCTTTATGAAATTAGTAGACCACCAACATATAGAGGATTGCTTACATTACATCTAGTTATCTATCCATTAGCCATTTATCTCTGTAACATCGTCAGCTATGGCCACTTACACAGCTATCACAACAGACACAATGTAGGCTGATAATAATTTAATAATGATGATAATAATATTGGTATCGGTATTGCGAAGCGAGATTGTTAAAATAAATGTATTTAAATGTGAGCATTCACAATTAACGACAAGCTTGTCGAAACCCGGGAACGGAAACGTGAAAGTTAATTGTAAATGCTCACATTTAAATACATTTATTTTAACAATATTTCCGTTCTCGTTGTCGTTTCCATTCCCGGTTTATTGTGAAACAGCCTTAAATTTATTTAGGTTTCTTACTTACTTACTTACTTGCTGGCTTTTAAGGAATCCGGATGATTCATTGCCGCCCTCACATAAGCCCGCCATAGGTCCTTATCCTGTGCAAGATTAATCCAGTCTCTATCATCATATCCCACCTCCCTCAAATCCATTTTAATATTATCCTCCCAGCTACGTCTCGGCCTCCCCAAAGGTAGGCCTATTTTTCCCTCCGGCCTTCCAACTAACACTCTATATGCATTTCTAGATTCGCCCATACGTGCTACATGCCCTGCCCATCTCAAACGTCTGGATTTAATGTTCCTAATTATGTCAGGTGAACAATACAATGCGTGCAGTTCTGTGTTGTGTAACTTTCTCCATTCTCCTATAACTTCAGTCCTCTTAGTCCCAAATATTTTCCTAAGCACCTTATTCTCAAACACCCTTTACCTATGTTCCTGTCTCAAAGTGAGAGTCCAAGGTTCACAACCATAAAGAACAACCGGTAATATAACTGTTTTATAAATTTTGGCTTTCAGATTTTTTGACAGCAGACTAAATGATAAAAGCTTCTTAATCGAATAATAACAGGCATTTCCCATATTTATTCTGTGTTTAATTTCCTCCCGAGTATCATTTATATTTGTTACTGTTGCTCCCAGATATTTGAATTTTTCCACCTCTTCAAAGGATAAATTTCCAATTTTTATATTTCCATTTCGTACAATATTCTCGTCACGAGACATAATCATATACTTCGTCTTTTCGGGATTTACTTCCAAACCTATCTCTTTACTTGCTTCAAGTAAAATTCCCGTGTTTTCCCTAATAGTTTGTGGATTTTCTCCTAACATATTCACGTCATCCGCATAGATAAGAAGCTGATGTAATCCGTTCAATTCCAAACCCTTTCTGTTATCCAGGACTTTCCTAATGGCATACTCTAGAGCAAATTTATTTAGGTTACTTTTTTGATATCACATACTTCAGATATAATTTCTGCCATATCAACAATACGTTGCCAAATTCTTGGAACTTCAACTGCAGCAGCATTTCTAGCTTACGTATTTTTCATCTCTCAAACAAATTAATTATTTCTTAACACGAGAAATATCTCTTTAAATTATATGGAGGGGCCATTCTGTTAATTTTATTAGAGAGGCGACTTCCCTGGCTTTGTAAGTGAGGGGACAGAAAGTGCCTTTCCTTCCCTCACCCCATCCAAAATTGTCGCCGCCTTTTGAGAACCTGATAAAACTCCTCACAACCTTTGTTTGTCCACTCTAATACAACTCCTCTGTCTTCAGCACGTGGGTTCGGGTACTCGGTCGACGTAAGCCAGCACTCTACCAACTGACCTACCAAGGCGTTTCATATCATCATTATCTCGTTCGTGAACAGTCTCTTGGCTTAAGAAAATATAATCTCTTATGTCTGTGCGTAAAAACCTGACCGAAGTCTTAATTATTACTAACAGCGCTCTTCAGCGAATGTGATGTGATGATGTTGAAAGAAAGGAAGTGGATAATAGTTAAGTAATGACGTTTTAAAATAATTAATATAAATTATAACTACATGATAATTAGGTCTAATAAATGAAAGAAATTCACAAGAAAGTTAGAATGAATGTAGTTGCTCTACAATTAAAGGGAAAGGGTCCTTTGACCACTCATATTCAAGGTGCTACTTCTTCTGCCAACACCCCTACGCATAGCAACGGAGTTTTATGCATTGACGTGCGATTTTCAAACAAGGTCATACAACAATGAAAGAAAAACTTGCTATCCTTACAGCAGCGATTCAACTGTTGAGTATTAATCAATGCATAATTTTAAAATAGCTTTACGCGACTTGATTGTTCCTTGATGCATTTCTTGCTACAAACAAACAGGTCATTATTGCACTCCTCTATTATGAAATAATTAGAGTTACTTATAAATTAAATAAGATACTGTCTAGTGAATATTCAATCAAAGCATGCAAGGTGATCATCATTGCACTTCATTTGTCATTATAATCTGTATATTGAATCATAAGGCGAACTCTTAGTAGAAGATAGTTGACAGTATATACAGGGTGTTAAAAAAAAGTATCCAATGTTTTAGAAGGTGATAGTATGCATCAAAATAAGAAAATAATGTCTAATAAACATGGGTCCTACAACACATATTTTCTGAGACCTGAACACTTTGTCATAGAAGGTGCTCAATGTGCCGTCCATTTATGACAATGCATTTCTCTGCCCTGCAATACAGCAGACTACCAGAAAAATCATACCGTAGTTGACACCCTTGGCATGGAATACTGATACGTTGCTGAAAACAAAAGTCTGGTTGCGGATATGAGCGGGGTTCAGCAGAGATGGTGTTGTGAATTTTTGTAATCAGCATGTGTGGGCTGATGAAAATTCCCTTGCAGTTGAAGACACAAGGCATCAGCACTGATTCTCAATTAACGTATGGGCAGGCGTTCTTGGTGATGGATTAATAGGGCCATACGTGCTACCACAGAGACTTTCAGGACTTTCTTATTAACGTATTGTCTGCCTTGCTGGAGAGTGTGCCATGTCAGCAGGACTATAGATATGGTTCATGCACGATGGCGCACCAGCACATTTTCTCCGCAATGTGCGCGGACAGCTGACATTGACATTTCAGGACCACTGCATTGGTCGGGGAAGCCCCACACCTTGTCTGCTCGTTTCCCGAAGCTAAATTCCTTAGACTTTTGGTTAAGGGGACACATGAAAAACCAGGTCAATTTCAAAGACTGTGTGATTCCTTACGCCAAAGGGCAGAGGTGCATTGCCATGAATGGACGTCAGATTGAGCACCTCCTATGAAGAAGTGTTCAGATCTCAGAAAGTATATGTTGTAGGACCCACGTTCATTAGACATTATTTCCTTGTTTTGATGCATACTAGCACCTCCTAAAATATTGGATACTTTTTTAAACACCTGTAGGTAGGCTATATGAAACACAGAAGTTCCTTGTAGAACATAGGAAATCGGGATGGACATGTCCTCTTTTTTAATTCGTGCCTTTTCATGCGAGAGTTATTAAATAATCAGAAATAGTCTGGCTTTTTTAAATGGTCGGTTAAATGTTAAATTTTACCTTGCAATATCCTTTAAAATACATAATTATAAGGTTATTCTAGCTTTAATTGGAGAGTAATGTGGGTAGAAATGTGGATCAAAAGTGGACATCTAATTGTAGCAAGAAAGGAAATAGAGAAAAATTATTTTGAAAACTAATACAAAACTCTTCAGGCAGATTTTCTAGATGAGTTTCTGACCAAAAGGTGAAAATTCCACTCATTCTAGCACAAAATGGTTTACAAAATGAATGTGACGGTATTCGAGAATATGCTATTGATTCTATAGCAATTGATTCCAAAACGTACAGAAAATAGTCAAAGCCGAGTAAGAGTTTTTTTTTACCTCGATAGTCTACTCTAAGTTCAAGAATCTGAAAATTGAAAAGACGTGTAGACAGACAGATAGACAGACAGATAGGTATGTAGATAGAGAGACAGATAAATAGATAGATGGGTGGATGGACGGATGAATAGGTAGGTAGATATATACGTAAAGGATTGGTAGGTAAGTGGATAAGTAGATGGGTAGGTACTTGGATGGATGGAGGTAGGTAGGTACGTAGATAGGTGGTACGTACGAAATGGATATGTAGGCAGGTAGGTAGATGGATGCGCAGATGGTGGATACGTAGCTGTATAGGTTATTAGATAGATAGTCGAGTTGGATACGTTGATGGATACGTAGGTATGTAGGTGAATAGCTACGTAGATTGATAGGTAGGTGGATACGTAGATGGATAGATAGGCAAGTGGATTTGTAGATGGCTAGGTACTGAGATGGATGGGTAAATAGATGGATGCAAGGATAGATAGGTAGGTAGATAGGTAGATAGATGCATACGTACTAAATGGATATGTAGGCAGGTAAGTAGGTGGATGCGCAGATGGGTGAAACATAGCTGGTTAAGTAGTTAGCCTAGTTGGATACGTAGGTAGGTAAGTAGATGATTACGTAGTTGGATGGGTAGTTTGGAGGGTGGAAGGTTGGTTGAATGGATGTATGGTTCGGTGGAAGGTGGTTACAGGATCAGTCATTCAATCAAATAAATTGTGAAACCAGAGTGAATTATAATGACAAGCATACTAATTTTATTAGTCATACCTCCATATTAAGCATATAATCAGTTCACTCATTAGAACGAGGTACCCAGCTGTTGAAGCCGTTAGCCCTGTGAACTAAGAGTTTAGTTATTTCCCCTGTTAAAAATGTGCGCTTTACTATAACGAGAAGACTTTTTCTTAAGTTTATGGCTGTATTATTTAAGCATGTACTGAGCAGTCCACATTCAAAATGTATGACAGTAGTTTTTACAATTTACAATACATTTGAGGGCACACGCAAGAGTCCGGAGAGGTTGGGCCGATCGGCAGACATCAGGATCAATGGTGAAGCCAATTACCAAAAATTTGTTTTTAAATTACATTTTATTTAACGACGATCTCAACTACCGAGGTTATATCAGCGTAGCCGGTGTGCCGGAATCTTGTCCCGCAGAAGTTCTTTTACATGCCAGAAAATCTACTGACAAGAGCCTGTCGGATTTAAACACACTTAAATGCCACCGACCTGAGCAGAAGGCCTGCACTCTATCGACTGCGCCACCCAGGCTGACGTTTCCGAAAAAGGCGATTCTAACGAAGAACGTGGTTGCCAATAATTTGGAAAAGTAAGGGAAGAATAGAAGGAAAAGTTTTGGTAGAAAGGGATTAGGTCCGCGGCCCATTTGATTTACGAATACTGATTGGTTGACAGCTAGGCAGAGATACTAGAATGAATAGGACAGACAGATAGAGACAAAATAATCTTAACCAAGCAAATAGAGAGAAAAATATTCAGATGCGGACAGTGAGAGCAAAAGAGATAATCAAACTTGAAGACAGACAATGAGAAGAAGATGCAGATAGACAAAAAGAGAGACATATGAAGTAGAAGATGAGGAAATACATGATATGAAACTAAAGAGAAAGTAATGTGAAGTGATTCATTGTTTCATTTGAATATGCAGTTTCAATCAGATCAGTCAGAAAACCTGAACCAATACTCACTTTGCGGATACGAGGTTGCGATGCAGGAACTATATTAAGTGACCTCATGCAAGGCACAGAAGCTGACAGTCGTATGGAAATATAGAGGAAATTCAATTCAAGGCCTGCACAATCCGAGTATTTTGAAGCTATGAGTGGTGTATTTCACAAGTGGCCTCCATAACATCAGGCCGAAGAAACAATGAGAACATATCACCTATTTATGAAGTATAGTGATAACATCTAGGATGTATCCTTGAAGTAATCTGGAAAATGTTTAAAATATTCAGAATCACGAGTGCTTTTTACCTTCTTGTCATGCGATGAAAGAGTAATGGAACGGAGAAAAATTCTCTCCGGCGCCGGGATTTGAACCCGGGTTTTCAGCTCTACGTGCTGATGCTTTATCCACTAAGCATCTTGTCATGGTTTCATCTTTTCAGTTTCTGTAGGACAGAGTTTCATTGTACAGAGGTCTTCCTCTGGAACATGTATTAATCTGTTGTGTATTGAACGGTAGATAAAAAGTAACACTGAAATCATAGAATCAATACGAAATCCCGGATGGCTGGGTGCTTTCTTTCAGAAAGGCTGCGATGTTCATAACTTTTTAAAATACCATGTATAAAACTAAAGGAGGATGGATCCGCTAACATAACAAGTAGGCCTAAATGTTGTGCATTACATCTGATATTGTAGTTTCAGAAATGTTGCACATAATCTCTTGAAATATTTATAAAAAAACATAAGACGCGCTGGTTTAGGTTACGCATTTCACTTGATCAGTGTTATACTAAAAGTATAGCCTGAGAAATAATAGTTATTTATGCAACAAGTGGATAATCTTGATGATTATGGCATGAGTGAATGTTTGTCGCACAAACGATAGTAAGATTATCCACGAATTGGATACAACAGTAAATGGCATCTTACTTACTTACTTCCTTACTTACTTACTGGCTTTTAAGGAACCCGGAGGTTCATTGTCGCCCTCACATAAGCCCGCCATTGGTCCCTGTCCTGAGCAAGATTAATCCAGTCTCTATCATCATATCCCACCTCCCTCAAATCCATTTTAATATTATATTCCCAACTACGTCTCGACCTCCCCAAAGGTCTATTTCCCTCCGGCCTTCCAACTAACACTCTATATGCATTTCTGGATTCGCCCTTACCTGCTACATGCCCTGCCCATCTCAAACGTCTGGATTTAATGTTCCTAATTATGTCAGGTGAGGAATAGCCTACAATGCGTGGAGTTCTGTGTTGTGTAACTTTCTCCATTCTCCTGTAACTTTATCCCTCTTAGCCACAAATATTTTCCTAAGCACCTTATTCTCAAACACCCTTAACCTATGTTCCTCTCTCAAAATGAGAGTCCAAGTTTCACAACCATAAAGAACAACCGGTAATACAACTGTTTTATAAATTCTAACTTTCATATTTTTTTTACTGCAGACTGGATGATAAAAGCTTCTCAACCGAATAATAACAGGCATTTCCCATATTTCTTCTGCGTTTAATTTCCTCCCGAGTATCATTTATATTTGTTACTGTTGCTCCAAGATATTTGAATTTTTGCACCTCTTCAAAAGATAAATTTCCAATATTCATATTTCCATTTCGTACAATATTCTCGTCACGAGACATAACCATACTTTGTCTTTTCGGGATTTACTCCAAACCTATCTCTTTACTTGCTTCCAGTAAAATTCCTGTGTTTTCCCTAATCGTTTGTGGATTTTCTCCTAACATATTCACGTCATCCGCATAGACAAGAAGCTGATGTAACCCGTTCAATTCCAAACCCTTTCTGTTATCCTGGACTTTCCTAATGACATATTCTAGAGCAAAGTTAAAAAGTAAAGGCGTCTTAGTATTATAAATTGTAGGAAAGAAATTATGAGATAATTCGGCATCCATTCGGCATCCAAAGCCTTCATATGTTTGTATCGATTAGTTGCGCCTGTCATTGGCATTGAATAAAGAGAAATGGATGACCTTGCAGGTATTACAATCTCTAGTTATACCTTAGGTATTAAATTTTATGTTATAAATGCTCCTTTATTTTGTTGATATACTTTCTCTGAACCACTGAACTGTTTTATGTGATATTACAAAAGCGATACAGAATTATTAAAAATTGGAAATAAATGATACTTTACCTTCTGTCTTGCATTTCATATCTTGTTACGTGGCACGCAGAAGCGGTAAGCAAGATAGCCAGACGAGTTCACCCAAGCGTTCCGGTATTACATCATAGCGAATACGTCATTGCTATTATTGGCACGGGTGCCATAATAAGTCCATTACGGACGACATTGGATGCAGTAACAACCTATTTATAATGTTAGGATGGCATAAATGAATAAATTACTTTCTTTACCTATTGAATGCATTGCGGGTGGCATCGTTGCATCCCATAAGTGGCATTGGTGTAATTTATTAGTCGAAGTATGTAGAAAGTATGTTAGAATTTGCAAACAGTTTTGTGTACAATTTAACATTACGTTATTAGGTTGCATTGTTTAAGTATAGGACGTGATGTTACTCAACATTGATAGCGAAAACGTTTGTTCAAAAATAGTATAAAATAACCGTTCCACTATTGATATGGACGGAAAATATCATTAAATATCATTAAATGATATGATTAATGATAATGATTAACTTATCGCAATCATAATGTCAATAAAACAAGTCAGGATAGCCGGTCTTTGAGATGGAACCCTGGCAATCCCGAATACGAGGCAGGAGTGATCGGCAACAAACAGTGGCGTCCTCTCATGAAAACGCAGATCTCATAGTAACGATTACATAATATTAAACTGTAGAATTCCGCTTGAAGTAATTATGTAGGAATGGAAGGTTTAGCCTAAAATGTCTGGGTCACCTTCAATGACAATGATTTCGCTACTGACAACCATAGCATCGATCCACGTGTTACGGCCAGTTAGGAAAAGAGAGAGGAGACTTTGTCATTTCGGTCGTTTCGATCTTTTATTGGCGCGGCGGGAGGAAAAGGCTCATATATTACCTTCTGAAGCCTTTGAGTAAGACATATCGCTTTTAGTTGCTGTGGCTTTGGATATAGATAGAGCCTCAATTGCCGCTATTATTATTACCCAATTTGATCGTCTTTTTGCTGTTGCCAAGGTTGTTGTAGAATTTTTGCTCTCGAAAAATATATTAAACGTCTGATTGTAGGAATAAAAACAAATTATATGACAGAACAGTTTTATTACTTAGTAAATAATGCAACTTACTTCTATTTATAATAAAATATGTTAGTCTTGTTTCCAAAATAGGAAACAAACATTACCATTCCCTCTTTGTATGAGATCTTGTTAATATTTTCTCCGTACGTGAATCGACTTCCACTTTACTTGCTCAACCCGAAAGCTGTGTGGCGTGTTTCTGGGACTTCGCGCTGTATTAATTATTAAATATCTTTAAGAATATACAAAAACGGAAATTGTCAATCTGTAGGCCTATAGTTAACTAAAATAGTTCTCAAATTAAAAGACTTTCGTGAATATAAATCAGCGGTGATAAAACTGGGTATCGTGATTACATTGTGTAATCAAAGACATTCATACTAGTAAGGGGAGTTTCCTGTACATTGCTCTCTGTCTCGCTCATGTACTGAAGGTAAGCAGTGTCGGTACCATGTCGCTCTACAAATCCTCTGTCTCTAGCAGGAACAGAAGGTTTCGTACAGAATAAGAAGAGGAATTTATTCGATGTTCAGTCGGAGAAAATGCTTTACTCAACGGTTCAATTAGTACTAGTATATAGAAGCGATATTACAGGACATTATTCTGAATACACAGGCATAACAGGTATTGTATTATTATTAGTATTATTATTATTAGGCAGCAAGAAAGATGCATTTACAAATTAATGAAGAAAAAACAAAGTATATGCCAGTCACGAGAGCTAATATAAATGGACCCCCTTACTTGGAAATAGGCTCTTTTAAATTTGAAACTGTCCATAGTTTTATCTATCTTGGCTCTGAAATTAACAACAAAAATGATGTTAATTCTGAAATAAAAAAACGAATATTATCTGCCAATAGATGCTTTTATGGTCTTAGAAGACATATGAAATCTCAAATTATATTTATGAATACAAAAATTATTATGTATAAAATTCTTATAAGGTCTGTACTATCTTACGCATCTGAGACTTGGCCATTGTCGAAGTCAGATGCGACATTATTATGTACATTTGAAAGAAAGATTCTTAGGCAAATCTTTGGACCAGTTAGAGAAAACGGAACATGGGAGAAGAAGATATAATTTCGAACTGTACAGATTAAGTATATAATGAGCCGGACATTGTTAAATTTATAACAATAAGAAAATTGGATTGGACCGGGCATGTTGTGAGAATGCAAGATGATAGGGTTGCGAAGAGAGTTTTAAAATTTATTCCGATGGAAAGAAGGAAGGTTGGGAGATCGAGATTGAGATGGGAAGACTGTGTGATGGATGACATCAAGACTTTGGGTGTTAGAAATCGGAGAAGTTTGGCATTGGATAGGGAGGAATGGCGAAAACTTCTGAAGAAGGCCAGGGCCCATGATGCCATTGATGATGATGAGGATGATGATGATGATGATTATTATTATTATTATTATTATTATTATTATTTATCAGCAAGTGTTGCCATAATTCTTATATACTTGCGTGAATATATAGGCCTACATCTTCCTTAGAAGGATGAAATAATTACTACGCTATATCTCCATTTTAATTTATTTTCTAATCTTTTTATGACTATTATCAGTTATTTACTAGTTATTCATTTAATAATAATAATAATAATAATAATAATAATAATAATAATAATAATAATAATAATAATAATAATAATAATAATAGAGAAACTGATTGAATATTACGTGCTAGTGTAGGTCTGGTAATGAAATGAGCTATTAAACTCCAAGAACTGAAATCAGTCTTAAATCATCGTCATAAAGAGAAAGATTACATAAATAAATGTTTCGAACGAAATAGCTCATTCTCTTAAGCCTTCCAACGAAGGAGAGTTTTATAAAAGCGTAATGATCAAGATGGCTGAAATAATTTGTCGAATGAAAGTTGTTAATTAATTTTGAAAAACTGCGCATTTCTCGATTAAATATCCAGAAGAGAATTCAGGAAATTTCTGATTGTGTTCCTGAGGAATATTAAAAAAAAAAGCAAGAAAATTTGTATATATATTTTATTGGCTCTTGATGACAGTAGTGACATTACTGATACAGCAAAGCTTGCGATTTTTATTCGCGGGGTTGATGAAGAACTCAATGTTAGTGCACGAACCACCACTGATTGTAGTTTTCATGCCAAGTACCTCTCCTCCGTCTCCTTACTTCTTAGACTGTCTCTCACGTGTAATCACTGCAGTTCGAGTTTTGGTCACCGCTGATATAAGTTTAGGTCTGAATCAGACTTCATGAGTAGCAGTTGCTGTCTTCAATTGAATCAGTTTTCATGAAGACCAAATAAGTGAACATTTCAAGGTTTACAGTAGGAAGAAGAACTGTTTATTTCAAAAAACATAAAATTTACTCTGTCACACGTTAAAAGTGTTAAAATTGTTTAAAAAGATATTTACCTTCGACAGACGGCCCGTTTCGACGCTATTTGTCGTCATCTTCAGTGTCTCTTGAACCACTGCTGATTCTGGCTCTGCGATGTGCAGTTGTCGATGGTAGGGGTGGGGGTGTGTTGTTCCTATGGTGGGGGTTGGCTG
This sequence comes from Periplaneta americana, assembly GCF_040183065.1. Taxonomy (NCBI): domain Eukaryota; kingdom Metazoa; phylum Arthropoda; class Insecta; order Blattodea; family Blattidae; genus Periplaneta; species Periplaneta americana. The sequence continues at coordinate 39,825,801 of NC_091120.1, read as the reverse complement.
TCTGTATGTTATGACGTATTATGATGTCAAACAATGTGTGCGTATTGAACTGTAGTTGCGTATTAAGTATGTAATGTGGGTGTGCTATTGTGTTCTTATATATTTCGTATTGTTCTAGGATATTTAACTGTAAACGTTTTGGTGTGAGGTGTAAAATTTCCATATCTGTTTCTATATTATTGTAGTCATGATTATTGTCGATAATGTGATCTGCATAATTTGATGTAATGTAAGGTTTGGTTATAGCTTTAATATGTTCGTTGTATCTTGTATGAAAGGATCTTCCTGTCTGTCCTATGTAAAAATGTGGGCAACTACTGCATTTTAATTTGTAAACTCCAGTTGAATTATATATATTTGAATGTTTAGTGTGGTTATTTAAGTATTTCTGTGTTGTATTATTTGTTTTGTATGCAATTTTGTACTTTAGTTTTCTGAATGAAGTTGCGATTTTGTGGGTATTCGTATTGTGATATGTTAATGTTATGTATTTATTCTCGCGTGCTGTTTGTGTTGGTTTGGTCTGTTTTTGTTTTGCCTTTTTTATTAGCGTATCTATTATGTTAGGGTTGTATCCATTGTCTTGTGCTATATATTTTATTGTGTTTAATTCTTCAGTGTGGTTGTCATTGTTCATTGGTATATTAATTAATCTGTGTGTCATTGTACGGAAAGCTGCATGTTTATGTTGTATGGGATGATTTGATGAATTGTGTATATGTGTTGTGGTTGTAGTGGGTTTCCTATATATTTTGAATTCGTGTCTGTTATTTGTTTTGGTTATGGTGATGTCTAAGAAGTTTATAGCTTGCTTATGTTCCATTTCTACTGTATATTTTAATTTGGGGTGTATATTGTTGAGTTGTTGATGTAGGTTTTCTATTTGTCTTTTGTTTCCATTATATAATACTATTATGTCATCTACATATCGATGCCAGTATATTATTTTCTCTGCGTGTTTGTTGTTGTCGGTATTTAGTATGTGTGTTTGTTCTATATTGTGAATAAAGATTTCAGCTAATATACTTGATATAGGTGAACCCATTGGTAATCCTTCAGTTTGTGTATAGTATTTATTGTTATGTGTGAAATAATTTTGTTTAGTAATAATTCCTGTGATGTGTAAAATTTCGTTAATGTGAGTCTGTGGTATGTTATTTTTGATAAGCATTTCCCGAAGTATTTCTAGTGTTTCTGTTACTGGTATGTTTGAATATAGATTTATGATGTCAAATGATGCTAATGTTGTATTGTGTGGAATGTGTTTGTGTTTTATTTTGTTAACTAAGTCTATGGTGTTGATTATTGTTGTTGGGTTTTCAAATTGTATACTATTTCTTATAATGTTGTCTATATATTTCGCTAATTTGTATGCTGGTGCATTCTTGTAGTTAATAAGAGGCCTGATTGGTATATTTTGTTTGTGAATTTTTGGTAATGCATTTAGTTTAGGTGCGTGAGGTTTAATTTGTTTCAATTGTTTTTTGTTGTTAGATATGATGTGAGTGTTTTGATTTATTGTATTTTTGACTATTGTTTGATATTTTGTTGTCAACAATAGTCAAAAATACAATAAATCAAAACACTCACATCATATCTAACAACAAAAAACAACAATTGAAACAAATTAAACCTCACGCACCTAAACTAAATGCATTACCAAAAATTCACAAACAAAATATACCAATCAGGCCTCTTATTAACTACAAGAATGCACCAGCATACAAATTAGCGAAATATATAGACAACATTATAAGAAATAGTATACAATTTGAAAACCCAACAACAATAATCAACACCATAGACTTAGTTAACAAAATAAAACACAAACACATTCCACACAATACAACATTAGCATCATTTGACATCATAAATCTATATACAAACATACCAGTAACAGAAACACTAGAAATACTTCGGGAAATGCTTATCAAAAATAACATACCACAGACTCACATTAACGAAATTTTACACATCACAGGAATTATTACTAAACAAAATTATTTCACACATAACAATAAATACTATACATAAACTGAAGGATTACCAATGGGTTCACCTATATCAAGTATATTAGCTGAAATCTTTATTCACAATATAGAACAAACACACATACTAAATACCGACAACAACAAACACGCAGAGAAAATAATATACTGGCATCGATATGTAGATGACATAATAGTATTATATAATGGAAACAAAAGACAAATAGAAAACCTACATCAACAACTCAACAATATACACCCCAAATTAAAATATACAGTAGAAATGGAACATAAGCAAGCTATAAACTTCTTAGACATCACCATAACCAAAACAAATAACAGACACGAATTCAAAATATATAGGAAACCCACTACAACCACAACACATATACACAATTCATCAAATCATCCCATACAACATAAACATGCAGCTTTCCGTACAATGACACACAGATTAATTAATATACCAATGAACAATGACAACTACACTGAAGAATTAAACACAATAAAATATATAGCACAAGACAATGGATACAACCCTAACATAATAGATACGCTAATAAAAAAGGCAAAACAAAAACAGACCAAACCAACACAAACAGCACGCGAGAATAAATACATAACATTAACATATCACAATACGAATACCCACAAAATCGCAACTTCATTCAGAAAACTAAAGTACAAAATTGCATACAAAACAAATAATACAACACAGAAATACTTAAATAACCACACTAAACATTCAAATATATATAATTCAACTGGAGTTTACAAATTAAAATGCAGTAGTTGCCCACATTTTTACATAGGACAGACAGGAAGATCCTTTCATACAAGATACAACGAACATATTAAAGCTATAACCAAACCTTATATTACATCAAATTATGCAGATCACATTATCGACAATAATCATGACTACAATAATATAGAAACATATGGAAATTTTACACCTCACACCAAAAAGTTTACAGTTAAATATCCTAGAACAATACGAAATATATAAGAACACAATAGCACACCCACATTACATACTTAATACGCAACTACAGTTCAATACGCACACATTGTTTGACATCATAATACGTCATAACATACAGACAGCCAACCCCCACCATAGGAACAACACACCCCCACCCCTACCATCGACAACTGCACATCGCAGAGCCAAAATCAGCAGTGGTTCAAGAGACACTGAAGACGACGACAAATAGCGTCGAAACGGGCCGTCTGTCGAAGGTAAATACCTTTTTAAACAATTTTAACACTTTTAACGTGTGACAGAATAAATTTTATGTTTTTTAACAAAGTGTTAACGTGAACTTTAATCAATGTTTATTTCAGTTGATACTGACAGCATTAAAATGAGTATGCTTATATATTCTTTAAAGAATTCCTACTTTATTTACCACTGCATGTACATAAATTGACTTTTAACTCTAGATTTTGATTTCAAAAATATTTTAAAAATTGATTTATTCTGTTTTAACAAAAAAAAAAATCCGAAAATTATATCCATTAGTTTAAAGTATTTATTTTACTGACGGTTTTACAGTTTATTTCAAAATTATTCTCAATGCAGAGATTTCTGATTATCTGCGGAAACTAGAATAGACCTGTTTATACTGTCACTTAAAACGAATATATTGAATTAATACAAAGAAAAAGGAATATGTATTTAGTATTTAGTATTTATTTATTTAACCTGGTAGAGATAAGGCCGTCAGGCCTTCTCTGCCCCTCTACCAGAGGATTACAACTATAATATGAACAATAAAATTACAATTAATATTAAATTTACAATTACAATTACAATAAAAATTAAAGTACGACAAGATTACCTGATTAATGAAAACTAGACATTTTATCATAGAAGTTAAGAACAAAGAATATTATTGTATTTACTGAATTACAAATTAAACCTACAATAACAAAAATCTATAGTAATGAAATTACCGGATATTGAAATATTTTGTGATAGATTAAGAGAACTATTTACAAGAAACCATGTCTGAACGAGTCTCAATCACTGGCCAAGTGCCTAGTAAGTTTGCGTTTGAATTCAATTTTATTTCGACAGTCCCTGATGCTAGCAGGTAACGAATTCCAGAGTCTTGGCAGGGCTATTGTGAAAGAGGATGAGTATGAGGAGGTGCGATGGGATGGTATTGTTAGTATTGTTTCATGGCGAGAGCGTGTGTTCAGATTGTGGTGGGAAGAAAGGTAACCGAAGCGAGACGACAGGTACGAAGGAATAGAAGAGTTCAAGATTTCGAAGAGAAGGAGAAGTGAATGTAAATTTCTTTTCTTATCTAGTTTAAGCCAACCTATTGTTTCCAGGGATGGGGTAATATGATCATATTTAGATTAAAAATAACAAAATAGTAATATTATTAAATTCAATATGCATTTTATGTATGTTGATGTAGCTTAAATGTAACACACTTTTCTGAAAATAACTACATACAATAATATTAAAGACACGTTTACAAAAATCACATTAAAAAAATCCCGTGTAACAAGTAAAACAAAAATTTACTATCCTCTCTCTTCAGTGACAGACCATAATATTATTTCATCATAGAAGTCTTTGGATTCTGAGGATACCTACTGTACGTATTTCACTATTTTTTTCACATCATCCACCTTGTCATGCTGGTTCTAATGTAGCCTACTAAATATATCTATGTTATCACTCCCTGATGTTTTTCTCAGGTGAAATGAATGTTCTATGATACAAACAATGAAGGGAAGCACAACCAATTTGATAATTGCGCTTGGCGGAATGACAATAAAAGTTTACCAACATTAAAAGATAGAACGCATTCGCCCGGCCCGTTTTGTGTTAAAAACGAAAACGTCAATGACTTATTCATCTCTTTTAACACAAATCAGGATATAAGATATCAGATACAGGATAACGGATATAATGACATTTTTGGTGTTCATGCCAATCGATAGGCCTTGATTTTAGTACAGGAAACGATAAAACAACGAAAATCGCCGAAAACTGACTTAGACTATTCGGTTTTAACTAAAACCTATTCAATTGTTTTCTACACCTCACAACATGCCTCACTTAAGTATTTATGTAAGTTGAGTTTGTCATCATTTTATTTATAACTTCTCCTGTATAGTGATTCCATTCTTGAACAGGGACATCATTTTATTTTTACTAACATTTTTAATATTAACTTGCCTATACCTCTGGGTCAACGCCGTTTGTTACCCCCTTCCACGACTGGAGTTCGATGATACTGGCGTAATATACAAACAAATCACTTCACTAGGTATAGGAGGGAAGAAAAGTAGTTCATCCATTTACGTAAACCAGGAAATATTGCGCTTTTGAGTTTGATCATTTTCATTAGGTTTTTGTTTAATAAAAATACAGCACAGTATTAACAATGAGTGTTTTTACTCACGAACTGAGCTGTCCATGTGGACGTATTCATTATGCAGTGTATATTATACTGTCTACAGCACATTAGCGTACAATATAGAGATTGAAGTTAAATTGAAAAATAATCATAATATGGATATTTAAACACATTTTTTAAAATGGTGGCCGTTCATTTCGATACAGGCTTCAGTTCTATGTGTATATTTTCGCACTATAGACTATTGTACCTAATCCCAATTACCATTTCGTTCTTCGTACTAGTAACTCATGTTGAAATAATTCTGTACCTACTCTTTAAAAGAGTACCTTATGTACCGTACTGTAAATTCAATCTTCACTTCTGCCCGATCCGAAAAGATAAAATTACTCAGACATGCTATCTACTGTCCGTCCAAGTGGTTATGTCGTAGGGTCGTAGAAATGGAGGAAATCACATGACAGTTAATTACTTAACGAGGCCCTTTTATTTAATTTATTTTAAACAGTTGTATAATATTACGTAGACGTCCAATTCCTAACAGAAATTAATGTTCTCAGAAAAGAGCTAAGACAGCCCAGCCACTAGCTGGCGAATAAAAGCTGGTGAGGGAAACCGGGATACGACGTAGGCAAATGGACGACAGTACCTGTGAGAAAATGATTCAATATTGAAAGCTCTTTCGTCACTGGAAAACGCGAACATATTTTTGGAACGTACTGTTTACTATGACCGTAAGGCTACTATGACTGTATATGCGGTCTTGGATCTGTGTGGAGGACGGTTGAACTTCATTAGTAGAAGGGGTGGGAGTGAAGTACATTAAAAAAATCAGGTACAATAAAAATTGAAGTAAAAATAAAATGATGTCCCTGTACTTTCACATCAGTACACGTCTTATGCAGATGGATCCGTATGGACAAGACGACGACAAAATTAGAATGTGATTGAGGCATATGCTGTGAAACACATTGTACCTGTTGTCATTAAATTATAAACAGATCTACAGAGTGCGGCATTTAACGTTTCCTATTTCCATATGGTAACACTGTGTGCGTGGTTAAAGGGAGGGAGCTCTGAACACGGCGATTGGGTTTAGTGTGGCTTTGGATTCAGTTTGCAATGGAACTTTGGTCTGTGCAGCAGCGCGTTTTCTGTTTGGAACAATATCTATCAAGTAAGTCGATTGTGTCTGTCCTGCGAGAGTTTCGACGTATAGTTGGTGATAATCGGCAACGTGGAGCTGCATCTTTAGAAAAAATAATCAGTAGGGACGTATTCTGTACCAAGGCGTACGGAGATAAGGTTAGTTGTTCATAGACTAGATTGGCGTGACGTCATATTTGGCGTGTAGCACAGGTACTATCAAGAAACACTTGCATCTTGTTTGTGCTGCAGTTGACTTCTAGCCTATTCGCTAAATACCATCTCACTATCACAAATCCCATCGACGCTAAATAACCTAGTAGTTAATACAGCGTCGCTAAATAAACAAGTAAAAAAAATGTTGCTGCATCAAACTGTAGTTTCTGCGAGTATTTCTTAGGGTATGTACACGTTGGAGCAACGATAAACGATAAGAGAAATGGTCTAGCGACGCTTTGGTATTATCAAAGAATCAAGTGTTCATATCGGACCAACGAGGACGCGGGAAGCGAACATTTTGATTTATCAGTAGAATATATTCTTTGCATGCACTTAATGAAAGAAGATATATAGGAAATATCAGCTGCTAAGTTCAAGGTTAATATAACTTAAATACGTACAAAATTAAACTCGTTTCTCATCCCAAAGATAGTATAAATTCATTGTGTTGTGATTGATTCTTGTGATCATATAACATATGACGAATAAATACACAACTGATCAATTTGTCAATAACTACAATAATTAATTTAATGAGCCGAAATAATTATAATAAATCGATTAATATTCGGATATATTGATAAGCACCGGTATTTATTCAGATTAATATTATCTTAATCAGAGATCATATGAACGAAAAGAGCGAAGAAAATGGAACTTTGGTTTTTCGTCGCTCTTATCGTGTATCTTCGCTTTTATCGTTACTCCAATATGCACACCTCAATAACAATGCATGCTTCAATTCTCTCTGATACAGCATCGCTGCTTCTTTTATCGTTTATCGTCGCTCCAACGTGTACGTACCCTTAGGAAGCAGATGTGTTCTAGGTCTATCCTGGAAAAGCTGCCAGTAGATTTTAATTAATATTAATGTTTCAGTATAGGCTAAACATTTTTAGTATAATACCCATCACGATTGTGAAATTTTCCCTGATGTGATGAAGGAATAATTTCTATTTTTACATCCGTTGATGCTTTCACTCAGTATAAGCCATGCATGCTTTACGTTTTCATATCTTGTAAACGATTCTCTATCTGGTTTATCCATGCGGCTGTGTAAGGGCACTAAACCTTTGTTTCTTAACCTAGGTGTCGGCAATTTTTGTCGGGACACGTAAAAGTCTCGTATTTTAATCAGACTTTATTTCATAATGTAAAAATCGATCATTTTTGTGATGTTTACTAAATAAATTGATATCGGCATTATTATTTTGATTCGTGTAAATGTTTCATTTTTAAACATGAATGAATTATGTATGACGCATATTTTTAGTCAAAAAGATGCAAAGTACTGTCAAGGGACGTAAATAAATTGACGAGATAATCATTGCTTAAAGGCATAGTGTTCCTCCTTAAACATGAATGAATTATGTATGAAGCATATTGTTAGTCAAAAAGATGCTGTTAAGGGACGTAAATAAATTGATATGAATAATCATTACTTAAAGGCATAGTGTTCCTCCTTAAACATGAATGAATTATGTATGAAGCATATTGTTAGTCAAAAAGATGCAAAGTACTGTTAAGGGACGTAAATAAATTGATATGAATAATCATTACTTAAAGGCATAGTGTTCCTCCTTAAACATGAATGAATTATGTATGAAGCATATTGTTAGTCAAAAAGATGCAAAGTACTGTTAAGGGACGTAAATAAATTGACATGAATAATCATTACTTAAAGGCATAGTGTTCCTCTTTAAACATGAATGAATTATGTATGAAGCATATTGTTAGTCAAAAAGATGCTGTTAAGGGACGTAAATAAATTGACATGAATAATCATTACTTAAAGGCATAGTGTTCCTCCTTAAACATGAATGAATTATGTATGAAGCATATTGTTAGTCAAAAAGATGCAAAGTACTGTTAAGGGACGTAAATAAATTGACATGAATAATCATTACTTAAAGGCATAGTGTTCCTCCTTAAACATGAATGAATTATGTATGAAGCATATTGTTAGTCAAAAAGATGCAAAGTACTGTTAAGGGACGTAAATAAATTGACATGAATAATCATTACTTAAAGGCATAGTATTCCTCCTTAAACATGAATGAATTATGTATGAAGCATATTGTTAGTCAAAAAGATGCTGTTAAGGGACGTAAATAAATTGACATGAATAATCATTACTTAAAGGCATAGTGTTCCTCCTTAAACATGAATGAATTATGTATGAAGCATATTGTTAGTCAAAAAGATGCAAAGTACTGTTAAGGGACGTAAATAAATTGATATGAATAATCATTACTTAAAGGCATAGTGTTCCTCCTTAAACATGAATGAATTATGTATGAAGCATATTGTTAGTCAAAAAGATGCAAAGTACTGTTAAGGGACGTAAATAAATTGACATGAATAATCATTACTTAAAGGCATAGTGTTCCTCCTTAAACATGAATGAATTATGTATGAAGCATATTGTTAGTCAAAAAGATGCAAAGTACTGTTAAGGGACGTAAATAAATTGACATGAATAATCATTACTTAAAGGCATAGTGTTCCTCCTTAAACATGAATGAATTATGTATGAAGCATATTGTTAGTCAAAAAGATGCAAAGTACTGTTAAGGGACGTAAATAAATTGACATGAATAATCATTACTTAAAGGCATAGTGTTCCTCCTTAAACATGAATGAATTATGTATGAAGCATATTGTTAGTCAAAAAGATGCAAAGTACTGTTAAGGGACGTAAATAAATTGACATGAATAATCATTACTTAAAGGCATAGTATTCCTCCTTAAACATGAATGAATTATGTATGAAGCATATCGTTAGTAAAAAAGATGTAAAGTACTGTTAAGGGACGTAAATAAATTGACATGAATAATCATTACTTAAAGACATAGTGTTCCTCCTTAAACATGAATGAATTATGTATGAAGCATATTGTTAGTCAAAAAGATGCTGTTAAGGGACGTAAATAAATTGACATGAATAATCATTACTTAAAGGCATAGTGTTCCTCCTTAAACATGAATGAATTATGTATGAAGCATATTGTTAGTCAAAAAGATGCTGTTAAGGGACGTAAATAAATTGACATGAATAATCATTACTTAAAGGCATAATGTTCCTCCTTAAACATGAATGAATTATGTATGAAGCATGTTTTTAGTCAAAAAGATGCAAAGTACTGTCAAGGGACGTAAATAAATTGACATGAATGATCATTGCTTAAAGGCATAGTGTTCCTCCTTAAACATGAATGAATTATGTATGAAGCATGTTTTTAGTCAAAAAGATGCAAAGTACTGTCAAGGGACGTAAATAAATTGACATGAATGATCATTGCTTAAAGGCATAGTGTTCCTCCTTAAACATGAATGAATTATGTATGAAGCATGTTTTTAGTCAAAAAGATGCAAAGTACTGTCAAGGGACGTAAATAAATTGACATGAATGATCATTGCTTAAAGGCATAGTGTTCCTCTTTAAACATGAATGAATTATGTATGAAGCATGTTTTTAGTCAAAAAGATGCAGAGTACTGTCAAGGGACGTAAATAAATTGACATGAATGATCATTGCTTAAAGGCATAGTGTTCCTCCTTAAACATGAATGAATTATGTATGAAGCATGTTTTTAGTCAAAAAGATGCAGAGTACTGTCAAGGGACGTAAATAAATTGGCATGAATAATCATTACTTAAAGGCAAAGTGTTCTTCCTCTTGTTAACTCTCGTTTCAATTTTCAACAACTTCTGTAAACAATAAAAAAAAAAGTCGGTAGTGGAAGTGCCCCTTATTTTCATGAAGCTTTTATTTCACACTACAAGATTATGTTGATCACTATGTCAGTGATTCCCAGTGTATTTGCTAATATTTACGATTGTCCTTGAAAATGTCAATTGGATTTGTATGAAAATAAATATATTTCTTGTGTCTCTCTCATATTGTTGAACTGACTCGTAGATAGACTAATAGACATGAACAATACCTGTCGAAAGGTTAGAACTAAATTCCTGTTGTCGACGAACGGGCTGTCAGACGACAGCTTGCAGAAAATCACGTTTTTTTTTTTCTTTATTAGAGACGTTGAAACTAAGTAGGCCTAGGTCTATACGTATTTCTATAAAAGAAATCTTGAAAATCATTTTTGTATTGCCAGAATACTTTCTATTTTTTACTTCGTATAACAAGATTATTTTCATGCATTGAATATAATGTATAACCCAGTTTTCAAGAGGAGGATCATTTTCGGTCACTGATTTTAGGTCGTTCTTCCCCTGACGCGAATGGCACGCGACAACCAACAGATGGAGAAGAGACCGAAACAACTGCTACAGAAAGAGAGTCTGCGTGACTGCAGGAAAACAAAAGCTATGCGGTGGCCGCCAACTGTCAGAGCGCGGGGATGTGGTCAGCTACGCTCATCGCCTTTTTTGGGGGACGGTCGGCATTTCGAAGATGGAAATAACATTTTGAAAACGATCTCTGAATACCAATAAATGGGAGGCTGTAAAATATCCCTTAGTCACAGATATGCAAATCGCAAGACCAAAAGCGTAACCCTGAATTTCAATAGAATGTCAAGATTGCTTCTCTGCAAACCATTTGTTTCAGGCCTGCAATAAATATGGAGAGGATAATGTGTATAAAAGGATGTATTTTGTAGTGCACGAAAATCAGATTACAAGTACAAGAGCCGACAGTGCAGAGAGGAATGGGTTAATGAGGCTCGGGGTACAATGCGAGAAGACAAGACACCAATCAGTACTCTGTGGAATAAAGGAATATCCCTCCATTATTAACTATACAGGGTAGAAGTTATATAACTGAGCAGATTTTTTAACAGCTTATTCCTTCGATAGGGTATAATAAAAAATCTAATACCATTTTTTTTCTAATACGGAGGAGAAACCCGAAGGCTTGCACTGCAGCCTGAGGCTTATTGTGCTTACCACTCCTATTTTGTGAATGATTGGGTAGCTGAATGGCCGCGCTCTTGTAGAAGTACAGCACGTCGCACCGTGAACTTAACTCGGGCTATTGTATGATGATGATGATGATGATGATGATGATGATGATGATGATACGTGAATTAGCCTAATGATAGTGAAATGAGTCCGAGGTCCAACGCCGGAAGTTACCCAGCAATTCTGCTTCAGTTGGTTGAGGGAAAACCTCGGAAAAAAACCCCAACCAGGTAACTTGTTCCAACCAGGATTTGAAACCGAACTCGCTCGTTTCGCGGTCAGACGTGCTAACCGTTACTCCACAGCGGTGGACCAATACCATATTAGTCCTAAATGAATACTTTCGCCCACACCTGTGGAGTAACGGTTAGCGCGTCTAGCCGCGAAACCAGCTGGCCCGGGTTCGATTCCCGGTCGGGGCAAGTTATCTGGTTGAGGGTTTTTCCGGGGTTTTCCCTCAACCCAATATGAGCAAATGCTGGGTAACTTTCGGTACTGGACCCCGGACTCATTTCACCGTCATTATCACCTTCATCTCATTCAGACGCTAAATAACCTAAGATGTTGATAAAGCGTCGTAAAATAACCTAACCTAATGAATACTTTCCTCAGTAAAAAAAAATTCCCCTAAACGTTACCACTGTTTTACACGATGAGTAGACTCTAGCTACTATTTCTACTATCTGCACGATTTTGACGTTTATTCTTATTAAAGAAACTGATAACGAATGATGTATCCCTATGTAGTTTTTTAAGGAAATGAACGGTTTCTTCCTAATTAAATAAAAACAATTAACATGTATCGTTATTTCCTGCCACTAGGAAGTCCCTCAACCTTCCTGCAGGGCAGAATTTATTGCATTTTTATTGGGCATTCTTAATTCTTCGTCGACAATCACTTTATTTGTTGTATTTTGAAAGAAATATGAACAATCGAATACATGCGTATTTTTAAATTAATAACGTATTCCTTGTGTTGTTTCAGGTGGAGGGCTACAATCTTAAAAGAAGTCTAAAGGTAAGCCCAGACTACATTGATGTATGATTATGATCCATAGGTATTTATAAACTGACTAAACTAGAATTTTTTTATTTAAAATGAGAATCTACTTAAATTAATTTATGAAATTTAATGTTAAGACGTGGACTTGAGAAGAACTAGTGACAACGGCCACACGTTTTCTTCGCGTATAATAAAACAGGAGGGTGAAATTTATTCGATTTTACAGTAACCAATATTACAATATTTTTTGATACGAAATAATACAAGAAAGATAACGTGCGTGGGAACCAAAGAGTCCAGTTTTAGGAATTCATATAAACCAGGGATGCAGAACTGCAGAAGAGAGGGGTGAAAGCATGGAGATTGAATTTGTTCCCCGTTCACAATCTCCCGGCTTTGAATTACGTATCAGTGACGTCTGCAGTCACACTGAATACATATTTCCTCTCCCCTTACCATATCCAATGGCGTGTGGGGTGAAAGAAAGGGATGAGTCACATATTCCGGCTTTTGACGTATGCCACAATTGTAGCACAGTTTTGCATCCCTGATATAAACACACCTTAATGTAATGTGGGTACAATCTAGCGCCATTTATTAAAGGATTTTAAGTTTGTTACGTCTTATGATTTTAGCCAATTTTAAGTACAAATAATTCAGTGCAATTTTAGACTTTTTAAATAGCTTCGTTAATTTATTAATAGCTCATAAATAATATAGGCCTACATAATGTAATTAACTATGTTGTGAATAGACTGAGGGAATGTTAATAAACAGAAACGGACACATATTCAATTTACAGAAATAATGACAAGAAACTTAGTTTATCAAAGAACCATCATCATCATTATCATAATTCTTCATGATTCTAGATCAGCTGGTTCGTTCAGCATACAAAATGGAATGAATCGTCAGACGTTCGAGAGGTTTTTGTAGACTTTTTTTCCTATGGGCCGGCATTTAAACATATTTTCTAGACAGATTCTGCTGTCGTCCATTCTTAGTAGGCTCCAATTCTGTTTGTAATTTCTGCTTCTTTCTAAACTGGAAGTAATTTCTAATTCTATAAATATTTTATTTCATTTTATGGTGTAACAGAATATATTACGATTTTTACAAACACTTCATCTCTGCCGTATTTAATCTTTTTAAACTTGTGTTCGAAGTCTTCAAATTTGTTTAGCATACAATAAATTTCGAATTGCTAAGGTGCTGTATACTTTAAGTCTTGCTGTTCTTTGAACGTGATTACCGATTAGGTTTGAAAATTTGACTCAATATGCCCAATATTTATCGGAATTAATCAGTTTTGCTTAATGTAGGTACAAGATTTTTACTTTGGCAGGTGATATAGATGAGGAGGCGAGACCTGACATGTGATCTATGCGATAGGGGAAAGAATGAGCTATCAGAAAGAGAGTCTGTTTCATGATAGTTAATATTATATAGGCCATTCGGTATCTCGTAAAACTTAACTGCGCGTCAGGGGAAGAAGAATGTGGAGTGAAAAGCTTTCTCCCTCGCTACGCTTCTACAAGTAGCAAGCGCGCTCACTTACCCCCACTATAACACATATATGCTACGGCGCACGCCAACCCTAGGGAGATTTCCCTAGATTTACGGAAAACATTCGCAGTATAGGGAAATAGGGAAATTAGGCTTGATTTTAGGTAATTTTTTTTTGGATTGCGTGTTGAGATTTTCTCGCTAATAACACTAGTTTCCTGATTGAAAGTGTATACCAAATTTTCTAAAAAAATTTATTTTAATGAAGTTGAGTTAAAACACTTGGTATACTAATTACTCCACATTCTATTGTTGGCAAAACTAGGTACAGTATGTTAATTGCTTCAATAGCAGCTGGATTTCTTTCTTGTATAAAACAAAAGCAGATAAAATTACATTTACAGGAAATGGTGATTATTGCACAATACAACTATTCCTAATACAGATAAATGTTTGTATATGGAAGATTTTTGGGAGGAAATTGATCAGGTAAAGAAAATGACATTACGGTGGCATTTCCACTCCTTGTCAATCTTGTTGAGAACATTTTGTTAGTACCACACTCTACTGCTTCTGTGGAGATGGTTTTCTCATCCGTAAAAAATATGAAAACAAAGACAAGGATTAAACTTGCCATTTCAACAATAATTTCAGACCTATTGAAAAGTAGGGAAATAATAAAATTGGGCTATTGTTACGGGTTTTATATAAAAATTGCTATGAAACAAAAAAATATGATAGCAAATGTATTCTGTTTCTTGCAAAAATTTCTGAGTTTTTTTATACAAAACATAAATCTACTGTTGAATAAATACTGTAATTAGCCTGAAGAATTGCAATAATTGATTTTTTCGTTAATATATTATATTTTTCAGTTTTTAGGGGCATTTAGTCATTTCTAGAAAGAAAACAAACAATGGCTAGGGAAATGCCAGCGCATGGAGTTGGCAACTCTGATTTGGTTTCACGAGATAACGAATGACCTATACGAATGTACCGATACGGAAGTACATCTCAGATTAAAACCTATCTTCCCCCTTCATACTCATTGGTGATACAGCCACGGCACATGATAAGGTCACAGGACAGGTTTTGCCTCTTCTACTGTACTCATTGAAGTTTTGCTTTCGTCGGAAAATAACTTTTCAGGTCATATTTATAATATAACGAGAATGCGTTTGTATTTGCCTCTCTAACAGTCCCTCAATGTTTGTAATCTTAATTTACTTACATGATTATGATGATGACAATAGTGATGACTGAAGATGATGTGATTACCTCTACAAATCATCCGTATCTACGACATGCATAACACGTGCTGTTGAGCAGTCGTGTGTGAAACATGAACTTGGCTTAGCCTAACATATTACTACGTTTGCATAGGTTGGAATTCACTCACATCAAGGTAATCGAAGTAGCTGTCAAGTCTAGCCAGCTGTGGGCCGTAGACTGGATGCTCATGATCGTGAAACTTGTCTCCCGTGCTTGTCCGGCGTCCCTGACGACTTTCCTTTTTTACCATCGGCAGAGCGACGCCAAATGGCACGATGGCTTGAAGAGCTGTAAGAGTGAAAAACGAAAATTACTGTACATAGGTTTGGATGACACGTGCTGTACTCAGGGTTGGAAAGTTACGCGTAAAATATTAATTTCAACTCTCCGACGACAGGTCTGAACCTCACAAGAGATACCAAGAAGACACTACTTATGAGGCAACTAGGCCAGGAGATACTGGGATAGGGTGGTCAGTTCCTTTCCCCTTCAATTGCATACATCGCTGATTAACTACATATTACACTAATCCAGTGATGTCAAAGCAAGCGCATTTTTTTGACCTTGACGTCGTGCGTGGGCAGCAAGCGCTAAGTATGGAAAGAGGAAGGGTTGTGTATATGAATAAGCCACCTATTGGATTAAGAAAACAGTGGTGCACAAACTTCAAACGGAACGTGAAATTTTATGTCGTTGTCTTTATATGGCTTCATTCTGTTTAATATTATCTATATAGTCTGTAAAACAAAAGTACTAACACTGATTTCTTAATATTACACTTGTGTTTTAAATCTTAATAACATAATAGAGAGTTAAGAAAGAATATTCACTTAAATTCCATAGTAGTATAATTATACTGTATTAAGTGAATGAAACACATCATTCATAAAGAAAGTGATATTCCAAAGAAAGAGATTGAGTATGACATGTTAAGTTGGAATTGATATTGATGGTATCTTTAGCCTTACAAAAGTAATCAATAAACTAATCAAAACAATATTACAGTACAAAGCAAAGTTACCTAGGTACTGTATCTGTTTTAAGTGTAACTAATATTACATAACAAAACTCTTATCGCATTATGTTTTTAAGGTGATATTTGTGAGCAACTTCCTATCATCAGAATATTAAATTATTTTCTCGAAATCTGCTGAAGCTATAGAGCTGACATTTTTACAACTCATGGGCACGTATCTTTTGCTTATGATTTAACAGTAGTTGCTTTGTTAATTTATTTCCTTACAAACAATTTCCATGCGAATATTTTCAAAATTTTCAATACACTATCTTCAGTAATACTTATATACGGTATATTAGAGTTACGAAAACATTCTGTAAGGCTACTAAATAAATAGGTCTATACCTGAAAATTTCACTTTTCTATACGAAAAGTTGAGAAAATATATCTTTTGAATAAAAAAAATCAAACTTGTGAAAAATGAGCATTAAAATTAAAACTTACATTCTTATAATGCACTTATACTTCTCAGGAAAATCTAAAAATTAACATGGATACAGTTTTAATAAGTTCTCTTCCCTTTATCCATTGAATCAGTGCTGGCCATCCCTGAATATAGCTCGACCAAGCGGCACATACTACCTCTTTCGTCTGTCTCTTTCCTTTCCGCTGTAAAGCGCTTAGGCTCTCCTGGGCTCTAAAGCGCGCACTTGCTCCTATGGGCATCAATTGACATGCCTGCACTAATCAGACGTTTTAAAAATTAATTAAAAAATAATTTTCATGATAATAGCAAGAGAAAGAGTAAATGTTGAAATAAAAATAGAAGATATGGATATTCGAGAAATAAAATATTTTATGTAAGCTTATATGGGAAACAAGATTAGTAAGAATGATAACATTGAACAGAGGAATACAGTCAGATTCAAAATTGTATCAGATGATAGAAAGTTTATTATGGAAAGAAGATATACCTGTAGGCCTAAATTGTAAGCAATTAATGTGGTCTCTAAAGATATATTACAAACTTATATTTATATACGGTTTGACAGAGTAGATGGAAGCAAATTATTGAATATTTTAGCACATGATGGTATTCCAAATCAATTAATAACAGCTATTTACAATATTTATAATAATAATAATAATAATAATAATAATAATAATAATAATAATAATAATAATAATAATAATAATCAAATACAGGTTGGGATTGAAAACAAATATTCAGATTGGAAACGAATAAATCAAGGAGTGAGACAGGGTTGTAGTTTATATCCTCTATTATTTATAACATACATGAATCACATTATTAAGGAATGGAGATTGAAACCACATGGAAGTGTATTGATAAGTCGTTTGTTCCAAATATATACTTTATTATTTGCTGATGATATTGTGTTTATGGCAACTTCAGAAGATAATTTACAACGTTTGGTTTACAACTTTAATCAAATGGCAGAAAGTTTCAATATGGAAATTTCAACTGACAAATCTAAAGTGATGGCTTTTTTTTTAGGAAAGGAACCAGTCCGTAGCAAAATATGCATCAATAATAAGATCATCGAACAAGTCAAAAATATTAGTTATCTCGGTTACCAGATTTCATATGAAGAAGAAAAGGATTTGAATGAGAAAATTATTAAATTCAACAGAGCAATGGGGATAATTAATCATATATTCAAACCAACCTTAGTACAAAAACATACGCGCACCAGAATTTATAAAACATTGCCCAGCCCTGTACTCTGTTTTGGTAGTGAAGCTTGGACGATTCGTAATATTGATTCACAAAGATCAACGGCGGCAGAAATGAGATTTATGCGTCGTACAGCAGGATGCACGAGAATGGATCACATTAAAAATTTTGACATTATAAAAGAACTACAGATTGAACCGATTACGGAATACTTACAGGATTACAGACAAAACTGGAGATCACATGTCATCAGAATGCCTCGTTCTAGAATTTCACGCCAAATTTTAAATTACCATCCTGTGGGCAAGAGATCCTTGGGCAGACCGTTCAAGCGTTGGCAAGAGACCGTAAGGGGCTACTAGGCCTAATACATGCAAGGATGATGATGATGGGATGATGATGATATTTATATACGGTGCTGAGACATAGTCATTTACAGGAAGACAAATTAGTAGACTTAAGGCTGCAGGGATGAGATTTCTGAAAGGAATCGTGGGTAAGACAAAAACGGACAAAATAAAAAATGGAACAATTAGAAAAGAAGTTGAAAATTTACAGATATCTTTGGAAGAAAAACGATTGGGATGATTTGGTCATGTGAACAGAATGGATGATGATAGATTGCCTATAAAAAAGTGCTGGTATCGATAGAAAGATGAAAGAGAGAAAGAGGAAGACTAAGAAGCAGATGCTTGGACCAGATTAAGATGGACGTCGAAAGAACTGGAGAAGAATGGCATGACACAGACGGAATTAAACTGTGGGAGGATAGGGGAAAATCGAGACTCTCATCATAAACTCTACCATCGAAATAAAACACGAACAGAAGAAGAAGAAGAAGAAGAAGAAGAAGAATATAATTAAGAATAATAATATAAGTATATTACATTTTTTGTTGAGAAATGCTGATTGTAGTGACATATCAACTACGTGCCTCAGGTGTAAATATATCTTTATGTTGATTAAAGAAATAACAGTAATTACTATCATTTGCATTGTGCTGCCCCTGCGGCAACGCCACTCTCTATACACTTAAACAGGGTCGTACTTGAATGTTCGCACGCAACAGTCAAGAAGGACTTTCTTCTTTCTTCAGCAAGGAAATGGTTGTAACTTGAACGTATTTCCTGTTCTGCGATAAATATGAGTAATGAAAATTCAGTGAAAATGTCTTAATGATTAACTGAAATGTATTTGTTTTTCACTTTTCAGTTCACTCCACGCATGTATGTTATTTTATTATATTCCACAAAACTGTTAGGAAAATATTTATTACTCTTAGAATTCTACAACATTTCAGGGTCTCCAGGTGATGCAATTCTTAACATTAAGATGTCGTCTGTAACCCTATTGTTCAGTGCAAGAACCCTGTGACCATAAAGAATTAAATAATGTTATTAATATGGATTTAAACCTTTTTTTTATCATACTGTTATTGTGATTGTTTTGTAGGTCTAAGTATCGATATCAGAGATAGTACCGCTTCTACCAAAAGTTAATGACACCCCTTCAAAAGAGCTGTTTCACTGTTGTCCTTATACTTATGTCAAAATCCATTATGTTTATATAGGGACCAAATTCCTGTGAAAAATTGAGTTTTTTTATTACAAACCCAATCTCTCTCTCTTTAAAACTGTGGATTATATAACAATTTTTCTGTTATGAAAACTTACTGAAAAACTACATTTTTGTCGGAAAATAATTAATTACTCCAGAATGGATGTACTTTTATCAATGAATTTTGGGATAGAGTTAGATATTATCTCAAGTCATTCTTTCACTTTACAATAATCTGTCAATTATATCCATACTCACTGAATTTCGACTCATTTTCATTTTTTTTTTCAAGGAATAAATCTAACCTTTCCACGCTTGTAACAAA
The DNA here is from genome assembly GCF_040183065.1 of Periplaneta americana. NCBI lineage: Eukaryota > Metazoa > Arthropoda > Insecta > Blattodea > Blattidae > Periplaneta > Periplaneta americana. The sequence goes on along the minus strand of NC_091120.1, from coordinate 39,805,819 downwards.
CTCCTCAACTGTTTACTAAAAGTGAAGGGAATAAGCTGATTGACAAGTTTTTAATGACTCCCAGTGTTATAATGTAAAGACAGTGTCGGTCCCTGATCAAATTGCCGCGAATTTCAAATGCAAGTGAATTTTAGAAACTGGCAATTTTTCGTAAATAGAAGAAAGAAAAATCTGGACCATAATGTGTGAACGTGCTGTCACAAATTTTTAAAATAAAGACTACATAATTGCTATTTCCGTCGACGTAAGCGTTTATCATATTCCATATTATTAACTCCCTTTATGTAATTAGTATTCGTGGTCTGTCATTGAGTGCCATTAATCCTGGTTCAGATCTGACATCTCTTGATCTCCCTCTTCATCCACTAGATGTATTGTAACGTGTTTAAAATAAATCGGAATTTCTTTTGCATCACGTAGGCCTATGAAAAATCTGGCAACGGTCTGGCATGAACCTCTCAGAATTCTCTGGGATTGAATCTTTGTTCCTTTGAGGAGAAGTCATAAGCTGTCAGTTATTTCTGTTGTAGAAGTTGTGTTTTATTCTCAGAATTCTCTTGTGAACTTTACACTATCTCATCTGAACGGCAGTTTGTTTCTCCGCACTATTTTGTCTTAATAATTTCCAACAGAGCTAATTTTCCAGACTGGATGTAATTAATTCTTAATTGCTAACTCAGGGACTCCATGGAACTTTCGCGTGATATCTGTCCTTGTCCTATTTACGAGAGCATCACAACCCCCAATTGTTCTGCTCGTGCAGTTTGCCTCAACCTCTTTGACTTAATCACCTTAGAAATAATTTACTGCTCTCCCATAAGGAAACGAGTCGAAACATTGCCTCCAGTCATTGAATCGTCCACGTTATAATTTAGCTCTGATTTTCATCGGATAATAAACAATCTAATTACAGTAACATAAGTCAATAGTGAAGAATCAATCCTTCATTTACACATTCGAATAAATTATAATTTCTACAATTTATTGCTGATTCAATAAGTCCATGCGCCAACTATAATCTATAAATAACAGTGTGCATTGCACATATTGCCTTCTTAGTTATTCACTTGCTTCTGGAAGTAACAGTAATACTGTTTATGACATTTTAGGCTCTAAAACCTTAAGATAGGTCACAATAGTCAAAAGAGACATTTTAGTTACCACAAAATTCCATCCAAACGTTCATATTTTGTACAGGGACATCATTTTATTTTTGCTAACATTTTTAATATTAACCTGGCTATACCTCTGGATGAACGCCGTCTGCCGTCTGCCACGACTGGAGTTCGATGATACTGGCGTAATATACAAACAAATCACTTTGCTAGGTATAGGAGGGATGAAAAGTAGTTCATCCATTTACTTAAACTAGAAAATATCTCGATTTTGAGTTTGATAATTTTCATTAGGTTTTTGTTTAATCAAAATACAGTACAGTATTAAAAATTAGTGTTTTTACTCACGAACTGAGCTTTCCATGCGGACGTATTCATTATGCAGTGTATATTATACTGTCTACAGCACATTAGCGTACACTATAGAGAATGAAGTTAAATTGAAAAATAATCATAATATGGATATTTAAACACATTTTTTAAAATGGTGGCCGTTCATTTCGATACAGACTTCAGTTCTAATGTACATATTATCGCACTATAGACTATTGTACCTAATCCCAATTACCAGTTTCTTTCTTCATACTAGTAACTCATGTTGAAATAATTCTGTACCTACTCTATAAAAGAGTACCTTACGTACTGTAAATTCAATCTTCACTTCTGCCCGATCCGAGAAGATCAAATTACTCAGACATACTATCTACTGTCCGTCCAAGTGGTTATGTCGTAGGGTCGTAGAAAGGGAGGAAATCACGTGACAGTTAATTACTTAACGAGGCCCTTTTATTTAAGTTATTTTAAACATTTGTATAATATTACGTAGACGTCCACTTCCTAACAGAAATTAATGTTCTTAGAAAAGAGCTAAGACAGCCCAGCCACTAGCTGGCGAATAAAAGCTGGTGGGGGAAACCGGGATACGACGTAGGCAAATGGACGACAGTACCTGTGCGAAAATGATTCAATATTGAAAGCTCTTTCGAATGAAGTACATTCAAAAACTCAGGTACAATAAAAATTGAAGTAAAAATAAAATGATGTGACTGTATAAAACGTGAAGATATTTAACAAGTTTTAGGTTTTACCTAAAGAAAAAAAAATAGGCATTTAGCTTAAAATCCGAAATCTACAGTTATAAGGCACACGTTTGGGAGTAGAGATTTGAGTCTCTGAGCAGTACAGTACATGAGGCGAGCGAGGTTCAAAAGCACCTCCACCTGGTCGCCTGAAGATGATGTATACAGGGTGATACAAAAAGTCGTTTACAACATTTGAGGGATGGTAGAGGAGGTCAAAAGCAACAACTTTTTTATGTATAAAACATCATGTACATCGACCGTTTTGGCGTTAGGGGCACTGATAAGGTGGAACGGTTAGGATCTAGGAGCGCGCATCCTCTATGATCAAAAGGTCGTTTACAACGTTTAAGGTATGATAGATGAGGTCAAGATGAACAACTTTTTAATGTAGGTACCAAAATTCATGTTACATTGACCGATTTCCCGCTAGGGTGGGTCACAGCTCTACGTACTGAGTACCATTACCACGAAAAGAGAGTTCACATGTTTAACTTACAGACGTAGTTCAAACAGCTCGCCATTGACTTCAACACAGAGGTGGCATCTGCGTACCATTCATTGTATGGTTCGTTATAAAATGCCAGAAGTTTCCGCGACGACCATTGCAGCTGCAGCAACACTGGCAACCAATTCTTCTGCGGTTTTTACAGGGTTCAAGTAAACGAGACGTTTCATCTCCCCCCCCCCCCCACAGAAATAAATTTATCGGCGACTGATCGGGAGATCGAGGTGACCACGGAAGTTCCCTTTGCCGGTTAGTACAATATGAAGGCTTACCTATTTTTATTCACACTTCGTTGTCAAACACATGATGTTGCTCGTCTTCGAACAGAAACAGACTGACCATCAACATGTACAACATCAACGGTGACTGATCTAGTAATGAGGATGCAGGCTTCTAGTCCATCACCGCTCCACCTTATCACCCTAGCTGCAAAACGGTCGATGTATATGAATGTTCGTACATAAAAAAAGTTGATCCTCTTGAACTCCCCCACCATCTCTCAAAATTGTAAATGACCTTTTATATCAACCTGTAGATAGATATATGTATGTTGTGTGTGTGTATTTTTGTCTGTTCACTTTCATTTTAGCGTTGTTTCTAGAAAAAGTAACAGCAAAAATTCTCAACTTTCCAATATCCATACTACAGCTAAGAATCGAGCACTTATTAACATTAATGTCAAGAACTCACAACCAAAATAATAATAACCATAATTGTTATTATTCTAACATTATCACTAATTACCAATATAGATATAATAATTAATAATATAGAAATTATAATCCATGAAAACATTTATAATAAACAAAATGAAATTATAAATTCATTAACAAAGCTATATAATCAACCAACAAATTTAATCACAATTATACTTGCTTCTTATTTATTCCTAACATTAATTGTAGTAGTAAAAATTACAAATATTTCAAAAGGAGCGCTTCTCCGTGCAAATATCATTATCGTTTCCGTTAGACTTTAATCACTTTTCTTACTCGACTACAGAAGATGCATTAAAAACGACCGGAAGTTATCTTTTGCAGGAATCGATGTATTGCTTTCCAGTGGAGAGCATTGTCTCGCTTTTACAAGAAATCTAGGATTACGAAGACTTTAAGAAGTTTTTCCATATCGCCACCATTTTCTTAACAACCCGTCAGAGAGGCTCAGTGCTTCCTCGCTGGATTTATAAGCCAGAAGGCCCTGATTCAAATCCCGATCGATCCACTCTGAGTTTATAAATTGTATTGGGCAAGTTCGTGGTCCAGGCAACACAGGGGTTTTCTCCTGTTACTCCAGTTTCCCTGTGAATTCCAACAATTCATCAACATCATACCATTGCCTGCGGTGCACTCTGAACAGTACCTATCTGACGATTTAAGTAGGCTATGCTTCTCCACACTGAAGGCATCTCTGACCCAGGTTCGTGGAGTCTGGGTGAATAACGGCAAGTTAAGGGCTCTGTCTTTGCACGAAAAAGGTATTTTCATGCCTCAAAAAGAGAACATATTCTGTGGAATGGAAAAGGTAACATGTTTGTCATTTCCATAGTTGGCAACTCAACACTCAATGAAAAAAGTGGAGTTGAAGTATAAGCAACGAGCAAAACATTATATTACTTACCAAAGTCAATGCTGTTGTCCGTGTCCATAAAAAGAATTTTTCCTTCTCGTGCGTCAACTCTGCGAGTAAAGATGACGACGATGACATACCAACACATCGCCCAAGCTCTCATTTTAAGCTGAAATAAAATTAAAAACACCCATAAGGGTAAGAAAAACAGTACATTATGAATATAAGATCTACCCTTTTTTTAATAATAATGGATTGAAAAATAATTAGAGAACATTAACTTTCGTGATGCACAAATATATAATAATTTTATCATAAATAATATAATTAATAATATATTTAAGAACCTGAAATTGTAGTGTTTCTGGGAAGAAGGTTTCAGTATTTATTTAATTGTTTATTTATTTATTTATTTATTTATTTATTTATTTATTTATTTATTTATTTATGTATTTGTTTATTTATTTATTCGTTTATTTATGCGTTTATTTATTTATTTATTCAATTACGTATTTATTTATTTGTTTGTTTACTTATTTATTCATTCATTTATTCATTTATACATTTATTTACTTATTAATTAATTAATTAATTAAATTATTTATTCATTCATTTATTTATTTATGTATTTATTTATATATTTATTTATTTATGTTTTATTTATTTATTTATTTATTTATTTATTTATTTATTTATTTATTTATTTATTTATTTATACTAGCAGAGTTAAGACCATAAGGTCTTTTCTTACACTCTACCAGGTCGCAGCGTACAAAAGCAGTGAAATTTAACAAAAAGTGAAAGAACAAAATATTAACATATTACGGAAAACAATAACATAACAAAAGTTGATACTGCACAAAATGAAAATAATATCATGAACTAATAGAAAAAAGTAAAATACAGATCTAAAGACTGGAATATACCATAAACGACTCAGTTAGTACAAATGGTTAACAGGGATAATGTAAGGAGGAATAAAAAAAATGAAATTTAAATAAAAGCCTTAATAAAAAGCCTATAATCATCTCGTGATTAAGAGAGTGAACAACAAAAGGAAGAAAAAAATATATAGCCTATATCAGTATTTACAAAACTGTCACAGAGAAATGGGCTTATAATTGGAGGGAATCTGAATGGTAAAAGTGAACTTTTAATTTATTTTTGAAACTAAATACGACAGTCTCCGACATGCTGTGGTATAGAATTCCAGAGATGAGCTGCAGAGACGTGAAAGATGAAGAGTAGAAGGATGTTCTGTGTTTAGGAATGGAGAGTATGATATGGTGTTGTGAGCGAGTATGTATTGCATGATATGAAGACAAATGTTGAAAACGAGAAGCTAAATAACTAGGGTGAGAGTTCTGAATAACGTGAGAGAGTGAATAGTTCTTCTCTTTTTGAGACGGATACAGGACAGCATATTTAGTGAAGGTGAGATGCGGTCAGATCTACGGACGTTGCAAATAAATCGAACACATGCATTATGAACACGCTGTAGTCTTTCTGTCAGTCTCATGTTAATATCAGCGAAGAGAGTAATCAAAATTAAGTATCAAGAGCGACTGTACTAAATTCTTCTTGAGAGCGAACGGAAGGAAGTTTCGGATTATTTTTAGTGTGTGAATTATTTTATGGTGTCAGTAAATGTTGTTTTCTATTTCCTATAAAATAAGCTTAACAAAAATCTGCATATTTGAAGAAATGCGTTAGAATACAACCTAAGGTTACTGTAACAAGTGACATTGGTGTAGACCACACCCATTAACTCTGTCAGGGCCGTCATGTTGGAATAATTAAGAACAAAATAAAAATGAACGTCCTCTGATGTTCAATGACACTTTAAGCATAGAGGCAATCGTCTTGCGACAGTAAATTCGAATAAACAAACACGCATGGTGTGACTGAAACCAGACAAAACTTTTTCTTTATCTTTTCGTAGCTTAAAATAAATATCGTGCACCTAAATGTGTCAATTTTTATCAACTCATAAAGCGAATGCCTGAAAATAATGTACAACCTTCAAAGCTTTTTAACAACTGCTTACGTAAAATCCCGAAATAGAATTCTAAATTAGGTTTGATAAGACCCTTCGTTACCTTGGTCAAGCATATACAATGTGCTGAAAATAACATCAAGTATTTAACTTTCTTATCCCAAGGTCTTTCACAGTCAAGTGATTTTTGGTTTACATTCCGTAATCTAAGAAGTTATAAAGTTTTGTAATTTCTTTCCATAAATTTGCACGCTTCGCGTGGCTGACGCAATAACAGACTTACGTAATTTTCTACAAGCATTGTATTTGTTCGCCCTTTATTGTAATTATATCGCACTTAAATTTGTTTAAGTGGACCATAATGCTAAAAATTACAAAAAAAAAGTAATAATATTTCGGGTTTGTACTTTGAATTCCACTCTAGAACGATTGATATGTAGAATGTGCGTTTTTGACCATTTTCAAGGTCGAGGTAGAATTTTATTTAGATGGAAGCCTGCATATAATCACAATGAGAAAAAGCAGCCTGTGAAATCACATAAGGACAAGGTCCTCCTGTAACGCCAATTACATAGCTAGTTCAATTACTATCAATTGGTGAGCGAATTCGAATGATATCTTTGCCTGCTCTTCCTGCCTATAGTTAATTTATTTTCTCCGCTTGTACGTTCGACTTTCCCATTACATTCCATCTTCAACCTTTATATTGCTATATGTAGATCTAATATTCACATGATTTACCACATGAAGCTCAGAGCAAATCCAAGCACTGAGTGATTCGAATTTTAGTACCCACTTCTAAGATAGTCGTTTGGTGGATCCCTCATATTTACATTGTTTTGGTTTAAAGCGCTCTTCTTTCTAGACTTCTCGTTATGTTGCTGTTCTGGACCATATTGCTCCTGCTGTTCCTCCGAACAGGTCTCATCAGCGCCGCTTCGGTCTGCTCTGGCCTCTCTTCCCTATTCTCGGGTCCCATACAGTTGATGCATAGGTCCATATTGACTGGTTGAGCTTCAGCATGTGACCGCCCCATTTCCATTTCAGTTGCAGAGCTTGGGCCGCTATATCCTTCATGCCTGTCCGGTTCATTGTTGGTTTGCTGATTCTATCCCTTCAGGAGACGTGAAGTATTTTCCTCCCCATTTGACTTACTCTTAACGTTTGGGTATTTGTCAGCGACCAAGTTTGGCTTCCATAGAACATGACCGGGAAGACACAGCTCTCTAAAACTTCGGTTTTTACATAAGTAAATATAGTATTAAAAATACAGAAATTTGGGTCCACGAAAATCACAAAGATGTACCAACTGAGGAAATAAAGAAATTTTGAAAAAAAAAATGAAGAAGACACTGAAGATACTATATAAGAATAGTAAAGGAAGAATAAAAATAAAATTAAGAAAAAGATAAAAAAAGAAACGATTAAGGGATACTAGAACTGAATTTTTAGTCAAAATGGTAAAAATGAATGTTTTTGTTTTTTTACATAAATAATACATTACAATAATATAATTACCTTATACATTTGTTTAACATTATGTCCTATATTTAGCCCCCTCTACTACTTTTAAAGGTCTGGTGACCATTTTTAAAATGCCACACCCATTAAAAATTACATTTTCTCAAAACAACATTTTTGGTCAATAATAAAATTCCTAGCGGCTTCCATTTGCTCTGGTTTACATGATACTTTGCAATAATACTCATCATATTGCAATACACAAAGCTGTGAATGGAATCAGCTCCTCACTGAAAACTTTTCATGATATAAATTTTTAAGATTTAAAAATTAAAGAAAATTATCAAGCAAAAATTATGATTTGTAAGAAAATGTGTATCCCGTGAACCAATTCTCAAATTTAAAAATTCAATCGCAGTTTACTTTATCACGATCTGCAAGTCCTTCAGAGAAGATTTTTAATAGCAGAAACAATACTGAAGCCGTCACGGATGTTTTGAATTTACCCATAATTTAATATCATTAAAATACGTGAAAATTAATAATTAAAGAACTGATGTATGAGACTTAATGAAATTTGATATTGTTATTTGAACGTACAGACACAACCCCAATATATCTGTAATTGCTAATATTTTCAAACCTAACAAATTACGAAAGAGTACAGGAATAAAATTATATAACACTCAAGTCCTTCCTGTGCTATTATATTATAGTAAAAGTTGAGCCATTAGAATCAAAAATATCTTTAGAAGTCAGTGGTGTGGTTGCCACCTCTATGCCATAGAGTTGCAAGCTTTTCTGTTAGTGTGTGCTCCCTTAGCCGAAGTGGTTTATAAATCGAGATTGAAAACTGTGGGGATGAAATTTATGAGAACAATAACAGGATAAAATTGGTCGGACTTCACACCAAGCGACGAAATTTGCAAGAACTTCGAAACTAACTCCCACAAAAGAAACTGGATTGAAAATAAATCGAACGTCTGGATCAAAATTACAGATTTTAATAATGATATATCTTCGAAATAGAAAAAGAGAGCAGGATCGATGAAAACGTAATTATGATGATATGCAATATTATAGCAAAGTAATTTTGGTTTATTGCTTGCTTTTGTGATAGTAATATATCAATGACTCTAATCGAAGACAGAGCTGTTCCAGGTAAACTCTAGCCACATTAGTGCTTGTGCTATGGCTCGTGTTTTGTTACTCTCAGATTAGAAACACACATATCTGCAGTTTAACGATTTTAGTGCCGTAGCTTTTACATTATCAACAATATTGCAACAACCTTTGCCGCTTTGAGCTAGTTTGTTGTGGTTCTAGAGATAATCCAGCACTGTACAGTCAGAAGTCCTTGCATGACATTTGAATACTTGCATATAGCAGCATCGTCGTGCAGAAAATCAGAAACAAACAACGTTACGAACCAGGATACGTTAAACTTCTCTGCATTCCCTAGAATTCTTGATGTAGCAAAAATTTTTGTAGGTAACTCTGATGATAAACACAAAAATAATCCTGTCGTGTTTGTTCTACCTTGCTATAAAAATATTCGCTGTCCTCTGCTCCCACCCTTTCATGTTTTAACAGCTTAAGGTTTTTAACAGTCAACCCCCGTGTCTCGTGGTAGCGTCTTCGCTCTCGAACTCAGCGGCCAGGGTTCGATTTCCCGCTTAGGACAAGTTGCCTGGGTGAGGTTTTTCTGGGGGGTTTCCCCTCACTCCTATGGATGAATATCTAGCGTATGGAACCCTATTCATTTTCGCCACTTCCTTTCCTCCCTTATCATCCTTTCCTTTTCATTTCTGGTTGTCTTACTTAGTTTTCAGATCGCGCCTGCGGCGGCCCTCCGGAGCTGCCGACTCTCTCGGCCGGCCTCCATGGTTATGCCAAGCTGTGGTAGTTGGTGGCTAGCAGCTGAACCCACCCTTCCTCACGGGAGAGGTTGCTTACAACTCAGACCGTTTGAGGTCGAAGGGGGGAATGTGGGGGAGGCTGTTGGCGTAGAATGGTACACGGGTTTGGAAGAATGGCGGGACTGGCCGTCAGGGTACTGGCAGTTAGGTCGGTTCGTCGTAGGTGAGGTCGATGGGAATGAAATTCATCCCAGGGGCGCACAATAAATCTCAGGTTGCGGTGCATGGAATGTTCCCCTTCCCCTTTATAGAGAGAGAGAGAGACAGAGAAGGTTTTATTCCAGATCTTTCGATTAGTTTTTCATATGAAATAAGACGAAATTTGTAAAGTTTTGGTTGTCTCTCTCATGTTCGAACATTGCAAGACACTGGTTGCTACTTACTTCAGTCATACTTATTCTGAACGAGTTTTAGTCTCAATGCAAAGACCGCAACCACTATGATAGACTATCAAGGACGAAACATCAAAATCTGTTTAGTCTGTGAAGTAGCAGCCGTTGGGATAATGTCATCCAGTTTCATTAAACAAAGATTTTATTACGGGAATTGTCAGCTTGGCAAGTATTTATCATTTGCTCTTTAATTAAAGCAGTTTTTGTGGAATAACATAAAACCTCGAAGCACGTGGTTGCTGTAGGAGGCATGAAGCAAGGTCAGTAATGCAGCAGTTAATGTAGACAAATGACGAAAGGAGGTTGAATGAATTAACGACAGATCACTGCCACGCCCCTCCTCGAGGAATGTCTGAACTTCCGTCAGTCGAGAACAAGATAATTCATGCTTTCTTGCTTTGCGGCCATCCGCGTCAATCTATCTTTCCTTCTTCAGTCGTCAATCTCTCATTGTTTTTACTTCTGTCTTTATTGAGTAACTGTTGAGCAGGTAATAATTGTGTCAGGAATTGAAGTATGATGCAATTTAATGTGAGGCCAGTTTTAAAACCGCTTAAATTGAACAAAAAGTGATATAAATTTAAATATAAAAACACAATTTCATTACCGGAATAATAGGTTTCAATGTCGTTATATTACATTTTAATTATATCGTTAAACTGCAATATTGTCGATTTCGTATTGCAACTTTTGGTTTATCGTTGGTGATTCGTAATTGTTTCTTTCTTAGTAGGTAACATGGGTATGTAGAACAGGGCTGGGTGTTAATAACTCAATTGAGTCACTGCAGACTGCCCCTTAAGTCCCCACACTACCTACCCCGATAGAGACAGTTATGTTTCGGACCGATGTGAATAGCCGGGAAGGCGAGTATTGCTGAGTGACGGATTGTACGTATAAGGCAGGCATCATAGCTTTCTAGCTTGTCGGCTAAAATACACCACTGATGCACAGTACCTTACTACGTGTTTATTTCTAAAGTGATGTAAGCGAAAAGGACATGGGCGGGGATATCTCCTTTCCTTTTCCCTTCCCTTTTATGGCTAGGGCTGATGTAGAACATAATGAAAATTGTAGTGTGACCATACAAATCAATTTTGAATACCATAACCTAATTATTAATAAACTCAAGTATATAAAACCAACTTTAATTTCCTCAGCATCAAGTACACTCAAATTTAATTTTACAAAATGTCACTTTCTTAATGCACAGTCTTAGAAAAAAGTTTTGTCGCACAGATGCAATACTTTATAAGTCCCAGAAAGGCGGCAGTGCGCATGATCAGAGATCGAGCGACTAGTTGAGGTAATAAACTTAGTTTTGTTTTGTTGCATGTCTGATCATGCGTACTGCCTCTTTTCTGAGAGTTATAATGCAGGCTTCGAGACTTTGGACCCCATACAATAAGTTTACTGTGCTTGTATTATAGGTTGTTGACTCGCTGCAGGTAGTGAAAGGTAGAGATGTGTTGAGGTAACAACGTTGCTATTTAGAGTAGAGTACGGTAGTATGGGGAAACGCACACATATGTACATTCTGAAAGTAAATATACATTACAGTATGACAATGTCAAAATAATGTGAAAAGCATTTATTCTCCTGTCTTTTATAAGCACAGTGTTAATGGTGGAAATAAACATGTAGCAATTTTAATTTCTTCATTTATCCTATTGGTCGTCTTTAGGAAGTGCAGTTACAGAACAGAATTGCAATGTACTACAAAATACATTTTAAGTGTCTCAAACGTAAATCTTTTTCAGTTGTCTACCAAACACAGTTTGTACTGTGAAAACATGCGCTCTACGTCACATGACTTTATAGGAGCAAATCGAAAAAACCTAACATCATTGCAATCTCTAAGAGACAGTCCTTTATTCTCGTGTGAGTCTATGTCCACTAATTTGCTGTTTATATTACACAATACTCCATATCCGTTATTTTTACATAAAAATGATTTCCACTTCTGTTTCACACGTTCAGTAATCGGTGTACTTGGTGTCTCATTAATTCTCTGTGTCATTTCCTCAACTAATTTGAGGGCTTCCGGCATCTCTTGCTCTGACTCTTCTAACCGTGTAATAGTTTCAGAAACAGTTTGAAAATAGGTTTGTATGAAAACCTAATTATTCATCAGAACCTTCAAATCCAGAGCGTTTTTCTTTGCGTATTTGTCATTCATTCTACAGTACCCCAACCCACGCCGACCCGGGTGGCGCAAGCCGTAGAGGCACGCAATGACTCTACGGCTTGGTCCGAAGGGTTGTGGGTTCGAGTCCCGCCTCGGGCATGGGTGTTGTGTTAGTGTTAGTTCAGAAACAGAAAACTGAAAACCTGAAAAACAGAAATATTTCGGAAAATGGCCTCTGGCCGGATGTAGAAAAAAAAAACCCACTGTACGCTTTATCACTATACTCAGTACGCCGTTATGCGGATTTCCCACTGAACTGCTCTATCGGGTCCGAAGTCTCGAAGCCTGGTTATAAAGTACTGTATCTGTGCGACAAAGCTTTTTCTAAGACTGAACATTTAATTAAATTTTCGTTATTCTCAAACTTCACTGTATTTATAATAAAAATGAATGTTTCGTTATTCCGTTTTTATTTATTTTATGTATAGTTAGGGTAGTTAACACTAGATGGCTCTAGTCGTATTTCTAAATAAATATCGTCCTTTTTATGAATGCTGTACTCCGTGACAGCGAATGAAGTATGATACGATATAAGTAATTGCTTGTGTTATCTTAATGTTATTAATTATTACTAAAATTTATTGTCCTACTTGCGAAATAGTCTTATTAAATATCACGCGAGACTTTTAATTTCGAATAACGTTTAATATTCCAGGGTCACTGGGATGAAACGGACAGATTTTCGCGTAATATTGATGCACCTCCATTTTTTATGCTAATAATTTATTGAAGCTTTTAAAAAAGAAATTTATAAAATTATTTATGATATATAATATTAACAAATGTGTGTATTTTTTACCTTTTATTCCTATCGACTATATTCACGTTTTTATTAAATATCACTGGCTTCTGTCTGATTGTCAATTTATATTAATTTCTTTTTGCTATTGTGTGTTATTTATAGGTTTGAATTAAGTTACTTACTGTATTTAATAAACTGTCCTTGTAAATTTTATGTTATATTATTAGCTAAGACCACACCGTTCACGAGCCTGGCTCTTACGGTAGTGGCTAGAAACATTTTTTTTTTTTTTATAATTTTAATTTGTACTCACTAGCTAGCTAGTTAAATAAATAAATACCATTGGCGTATTTATGCGGACATGTTACATGTAGATGAAAGAATAAATACTGATGTATCGAAAAATGCTTATTTTATTTCCAAAATAAAATTGTAGGTACATCGTTTAAACAATAACATCAGGACATGTCACCTACTTATGTTAAATTTAAATATTTTCAACCTCTTGCTACGGATAAGCCGTAAAAGATAGTCTGAAATACACTGACTGACAAAAAAAAAATCACGCACCAAGAAGGAGTTGTCGTTTTGCTGCAAACCTCGATATACAGTACATCTCATAGAGATAGTCAAATGATTAGCATAATAACGTAATTTGTTAAATGGTGTTGCCACCAGAGGTCGTGAACCTGCTGTCATCCGTGGCCTATAAAAGGGCTTGCACAGGCTACTCGAACGTAGTGGACTGTGTTTCCGGTTGCATAAAAGTCGTCGATCATTCGACATGCCTCTATGACGCAATCGAAGAGACTTTACCCAGTTAACGGAGTTTGAGAGGGGGCGCATTTGGAATGCGCGGGTCTGGATGGTCATATCGGCGAATCGCTAGCCACCTACGCCGTTCTGACCACACTGTGAGGACGTGTTGGGACCAGTGGATGCGTGAGGGCACGCACACACGGCGACTGGGCTCAGGATGCCCTCGACTGACCGCCAGGAGAGAAGATAGCCGAATCCTCCGGCAAGCCCGAACAGATCCAGCTGTTTCGTTGCCCTCCATCCTGAGACAGGTAGCACCGTCATTACAGGCCCCTGTGTCTACCCGAACCATTTCCAGGCACTAGGCTGAAGGAAATTTGGTCTCACGGCGCCCATTACGTGTCCTGCCATTGACACCCGCCCACCGTCGCCTCTGTTTGCAGGGTGTCGTGAGCGACAAACCTGGACTGCTGAAGACTGGAACCGGGTTGTCTTTAGTGATGAATCCAAGTTCCCTTTGAGCTCTGACGACGGTCGTGTTCGTGTCTGGAGACCTCGTGGTGCACGCCTCAATCCTACATTTGCTGTGGCGCGACACACCGCAGCCACTGCTAGGTGCTGGTCTGGGGCGGGGTCATCATGTATGACAGTCGGTCACCCCTAGTAATGATACGAGGGTCATTAACAACGCAGCGATATGTGCAGGACATCCTTCAGCCACATGCGTTGCCACTCATGGCAGGATTTCAAAGAGGTCTTTTCCAGCAGGATAATGCTCGTCCGCACACAGCAAGGATGTCACGGGAATGCCTCCGCAACGTTGTCACACTTCCATGGTCTGCACGATCGCCAGAGTTGTCACCAATCGAACATGTCTGGGATAACCTGGGACGCCAACTTCAGCGACCTAGGAGTTTACAAGATATAGATAACCAGTTGCGGCAAATATGGACAGATATGCCGCAGGATACCATACGAAATCTGTATGTCTCCATACCCGCCCGTATTACAGCTTGTATCCAAACTAGAGGTGGAAAAACAGAGTACTAGAGCCTTAATTCAGGTGGTCAGTTTTCAGCAATAAAATTATTATTTTGCTCTAATATTGTAATCATTTACATATATCAATGTTACGATCATCCACATCAGGTTTCATGCAATTTCCACAACTCCTTCTTGGTGCGTGATTTTTTTTGTCAGTCAGTGTACATTGGGAGTAAAATACGTTAAAAAATGCGGCCTTTTCAAAAATGCAGTCCGTTTTAACCCACCTCTTACTATTTAGAAGTTACGGTCATTTTTGTTGACTTACGCAACTACTATGCTGAGAACATGACGCAATAACCTCAACAAATGCAAGATAAACATGTGTATAGGAAACAGTCACGTAAAACATATAAGATTGTACAGGAAAAGAAAACGTGAAGCAATGTTTTAATAAATATTTAATTTTAATGTTAAGGCAAAGTTCTTTTAACACAAGATATAATATTTGACCTTATTCGACGTTAATCCTGGAATCAAGGTTCTATAACTGATTTTCTTCTAATTATAAACAAGAATAGAAATAAAGATTTATATGACTTAGAACTGGAATAGCTGCCAAATTGAAATTTATAGTATAAGTCGTTTCTTACTTAAAGAAATTAAAATATATTATTTTATAATAAAAAGGCATCTTTATTTTATGTAATCTTTATCGTCAACGAAATACTTACACACTGACTTGCATAGGCTGTAATTGTTAACGTTGCATTTAGCGTTTGCTGTTGCCTCTCGCAGACACTTCCCTGCTTGACTATTCAAAGGAATTAGACAATATGAAACAAGCTAGACGTAACAGATGTCATGGAAGTAATTGAAAATTACAGAACAGCGTGAAAGCAGCATGTGTCCAGAATGCCTGCAGACCGTGTGACAAATAAACCGATTAATCAAGGAAGAAAGAACGTGGGCGCCCGTGGTATTACTGAAGTGAGCAGCAGATAATTGGACATGGAACAGGCTAGTATGTTGCGGAGTATGATGATGTTTCTTTCTACTAAAGTGCGTATCACTTGTATTTAAAGTAAGATATCTCACGTCAAAAACTACCTAAATGTGTTGCGATCATTATTATTATTATTATTATTATTATTATTATTATTATTATTATTATTATTATTATTATTATTATTGCCCAAAGTAGCTTCCAGGAAACAATTGTAATTTGAACAGAATTTGAAAACTTCATCAATTGAAAGAAATGTAAAGAAAAATAAAAATTGCGTCAAGACTGCAAAATGTGACAAAACTACAACCAAATGGAAATGAACGTACAGCTTCTACCAGTGGTTTAAATACACACCTTCGAAAGATATATTGCACTCCTGTACTTATACTTACTATGCGATCAAGGCAGGAACCGTTTTGTTTGATGGCGCTGCGATTTGCTTCACAACACAGGCCGTGTTGTAAAATCCGTATCAAATGCAAAATGAAGCACATGCTGAACGGCGCTCTTGTTTCATTATTATTAACACGCTTCATATGTTATATGTTCGTATATTAGTTAACTTTATTGTTTAGTTTTATTTTATCATATGCTTACATACATAGGAATCTATTCAGAAAACACACCACAACATCGGTGTTCGTAAAGGAGGGAACATGAATCGAAAGTAACGTAAACTAGTGTAGGTACTGTATCTTATACAATATTGCATTTGATATACATTTCTTACCTTAGCATTTTAAAGTGGCCGTACTCCGGACATCATATATGAGGAAAGCACCCGATATAAAACCATTACTACCACCAGCAGTCGTTGACCTGCACTGCTATTTGTATAAACTCCTGACACGTTTACATCTTGCCAATATTTGTGGACAGTTTAATGGGTATGGAACATGTTTCGTCCAGGTAAATAACAGGCTGCTATATCAGAGGGTTCTATTTGATATTTTCTTTTATCATTACATTTTTTGAATGCAAACCCCATGGACAGTATGAGTTTTCGTAAAATGTCCTTGCATTCTTTAAAACCTATCTCTCTCTTACAAAATTTATGCAACTTTCCTAATGTTGGAAGCTCTTTGTAGAGACTATAATATTTATGAACTTCTCATCTTATGATACATTTGTCCATATCGTCTAATTCAACCTATTTGCAGGAGGTCGTCTAACTTTGTTTGGTGTCGATATTTCTACACCCTTGTCCTCACATTCTTTACTTTACTTTCTAATAATACTAATTGTTTCTTTATTTAACTTCACATTAGGTGCAGCACGCTCTGTTGTCTTTGATAGAGGTAGGAATAAACCCGTTGTCCTTTCTTCATCACAAAACTTTATGACATAAATAATGCTCTGCGCTTGGCTACGAAACACACGTCTTCCTACAAGCGGCATTGCGACCAGATTGAAACGCTAGATATTGGATGTGACGACACTCCAGCAGTAAATATACGCAGCGAGCACGGAGTTCCTCATTCTGCCACGACGGGTCCCGCCTTGGTCGCGTAGTATGTGAAAACCCTTGATGTTTATAAAGGACCAAATGCCTCTGAAAAATGAAGTTTTTTTTTTAATTGCAAACCCAATCTCTTTTTCAAACTGCGGATTACTACTAATTCCACAATTTGGGACATCTGGCCGACATCTACGGCTGACCACTAGCATCCAGAATAGAAAGCAGAGGTTAAGTTAAAAATAAAATACAATATAATTTGCGGAGAGAATACAAAACAGTGATAAATTTAAAAATAAAGTACAATTTGATTTCGGAGAAACATGAGATGAAAGTACAATGAAGAATAATGAAATGAAGTAAATATGTTACGTAGTGTTATACAAGTGATTGTGTAAAATGGATAATGAATCTCTCAATACCATTATACAAAATGTCTTCGTTAGAAAATTTAAGAGAAAGGAGAATGGTTTTGATTAACTTAAATAAAGTTCCCCTAGCGCCAAAAAGAAGTCCTTTCATTTTCCATGTATTAATATTCATTTTGTCTCTCACTGAAGTAAGAAATACATGAATTGTAAACAAACTTCTATTCATCATTAACAATTTCTCTGTTACGAAAACTTACTGAAAAATTTATTTTTTTTTGTAGAAAAAAATTAATTCATTATTATATAAACAAATTATCTGTCATGTTCAACATTTGCAATAAAAATAGTATTTATCAAGCAGTATAAATGAGTCAGAAGACGTTTTCATATGACTATTCGTTACTTGGTGTAATACAGTATAATAAGCGTCTATGCAAAATATGAACTAAATTGGACTTGTAGCTTCTGAGAAAAGGGACATTGAAGATTGAAAAATGTTTCGAGAAAAACAGAGAGAAAGATAATTTTATTGTTGGTGCTATGTAGTCTGACATGCTTCAAAACATAGTGTTTAAAGTGTGCATATAACAACTTTAATAAACCATATATATTCTGACTGAGGAAAAAAGCGGCAAATTTACTCGTAATTGAACTGAAAGTGAAAAATGTCGTTTTTAGTCATTTTAATCTTCAACCTTCCCTTAAATAGAGTTTAATTAGTTCGACCAAATTTTTATGGACATTATTCCTTCGGAATTCTATGCAACCATGATGTGATGAAAGAGGTAGGCCTATTGCACATCTAAGTCATTATCTGTTTTCACTGACCATGAAATGTCAGAGTAGACGTATGACCTGTCGTATCAAAGAATTTAACACTTTATCTGGAAGGTTGTGGGTTTCTTTTAGGCCTAATTTGTAATCGGCAGGCTATGATTATCACTACCCATACGATGAAGGTCGTTCTAATTTTGACGTTTATCTTCGAGTAATTTGTCTAGTGGAAGCGTGGGCTCGAATCTCGCTTTGACTGATTAGGTCTACTTGATAGAGTTTCTTCCGAGGATTGCTCAACTACAACGCGAATGTAGAAACACAACACAAACTCGCATTTGGGAGTTCCGCGATTCAAATTTCGGGCCAGCAACCTGATTGTGGTTTTTCCGTGGTTTTCCACATATACTTAGAGAAATGCCGGGTTCGATTTTCATTGTCACGATCCATTTTCCTTTCTCTTCTCTGTAGAAAGATAATTTAGATTTCATATTATATCATTCCTCTTCATCATGTCATTCCATAACGCATGTCTTCGTCCGCTTTCAGGAAGGGCGTCCTCTCCGAAACCGTCTCTGAATCCCAAGCCTTTCGCAAAATCTCTGCCATTCCTTAAGATCATTTCCGAGGTCGCTTCGACACTTTAGAAGGGCTGTCGGAATGGATCCTGAGTTGGTTGGTCACCTTGGAGGTGTGAATATAAGGCGAGATGATGTAGGGGGCCCATTGAGTGAGCGGGTGAGGGGTCTCATGCAGCCGGTGGGCTGGTACGCCTCATTCTTATTCGTCCCGTAATTCGGGGTTCACAATAGGCCACTGTCGAGCCGACGTGCTGAAGGATCTCCTTAACTCGTCTCTAGCCACTCACTACTACTACTACTACTACTACTACTACTACTACTACTACTACTACTACTACTACTACTACTACTACTATTACTACTACCATTACTACTACTACTACTACTATTATTATTATTGTTGTTATTATTATTTTTATTATTTGAGATTGGAGGTGGAATGTATAAGTAGTCCAGGCCTTGATAAATGATGACGATGATGATGATGATGATGACGAAAAAAAATTGAAATTATGGTTTATTTAACGATGCTCGCAACTACAGAGGTTATATCAGCGACGCCAGCGTGCCGGAATTTTATCTCGCAGGAGTTCTCTTATATGCCAGTAAATTTACTGACATGAGCATATCGCATTTAAGCACACATAAATGCCATCGACCTGGGCCGGGATCGAACCCGCAACCTCGAGCACAGAAGGCCAGCGCTATACTGACTGCGCTACCGAGACCGACTGATGATGACGATGATGATTATCAATTGCAGTTTTTTTTTTTTTTTTTTTTTGTAATTTTATCAAAGATTAATGTCATGAATGTACTTGAACCATACAATTTACAAGTGAAATTAAGTGACTTTTCGAATTCTAAAAATGGCTTTTGTATGCAATCCAGAACACGAAATTCTATCTTCTTGTTTGGATGCGTAGTAAATTAAATGTCTTTTATTCAAGAAAGTAACTTGCATGTAAAAGGTAATGTAATTCACTGCGTGAAAAAGGAACTGAACTTTGCGATACTTTTAAAATGTACGACAAAGTATGTCATCGACTAACTTTTGTAGTAGCTTCTAGGTTTCATTCGGTTGTGCGCTATTTAGTGTAGTGACGTCACAAGGATTCCAGACAAATTCCATTGCCTCTATTCGCTGTACGTAAGTAGCAATTTACGTCGCAAAGTCGTTCGTCTGTGGCAGTGATGCATAGCTCTGTTATCTACCGAAAGGCCTCCTAATAAAGAGTTCTATAGCTCGTGGCGCTTGCCTTCAATACTCAACCGCTTATCTGCTTATTACGTCCACGTTTACGCCGGTTATCTGCATAGAAGACTGCCAGTTGTTATCGTACCAAGAATGCGAGATTCTTAATACCACAGCAATAAATTTACGTCTGTTACTGTAATGAAACACTTCATGATTACATTAATATATATTGTCATAATAATAATGTTTTATTATTATTTTTTTAAATGAACTTGCTATTACTTTCTTCATTTCTATCTTAGCATGTAAACAAGTTTTGAATGTGTAAAAAAATAAATGCGATAGGGTGAAAACTTGCACTAAAACCAGAAGTAAGTGTAAGTTAAACCACATAAGTTGAATAATTATATGATAGAAAATTTGTTATTAAATTGTGTAAATATTGTGTATTATCATTATTTGTGAATGTATCAGTTTTAAGATTAAGTTTATGTACTTTTGAACTATTAATAAATAATATCAATATCAATATCAATAATATTACTTTCTTCGTTCCGGAATAAAGTATATGTTATTATTATTATTATTATTATTATTATTATTATTATTATTATTATTATTATTATCGGGAGGAAATTAAACGCAGAATAAATATGGGAAATGCGTGTTATTGTTCGGTTGAGAAGCTCTTATCATCCAGTCTGCTGTCCAAAAATCTGAAAGTTAGAATTTATAAAACAGTTATATTACCGGTTCTTCTGTATGGTTGTGAAACTTGGACTCTCACTTTGAGAGAGGAACATAGGTTAAGGGTGTTTGAGAATAAGGTGCTTAGGAAAATATTTGGGGCTAAGAGGGATGAAGTTACAGGAGAATGGAGAAAGTTACACAACGCAGAACTGCACGCATTGTATTCTTCACCTGACATAATTAGGAACATTAAATCCAGACGTTTGAGATGGGCAGGGCATGTAGCACGTATGGGCGAATCCAGAAATGCATATAGAGTGTTAGTTGGGAGACCGGAGGGAAAAAGACCTTTAGGGAGGCCGAGACGTAGATGGGAGGATAATATTAAAATGGATTTGTGGGAGGTGGGATATGATGATAGAGACTGGATTAATCTTGCACAGGATAGGGACCGATGGCGGGCTTATGTGAGGGCGGCAATGAACCTTCGGGTTCCTTAAAAGCCATTTGTAAGTATGTAAGTATTATTATTGTTATTCTTATTATTATTATTGTTATTATTATTATTATCATTATTGTTATTCTTCTTCTTCCTATTATTATTATTATTATTATTATTGTTATTATTATTATTATTATTCTTATTATTATTATTCTTATTATTATTATTGTTATTCTTATTATTATTATTATAATTGTTATTATTATTATTATTATCATTATTATTTACAATTTTTTTTTATTTTGCGGACGATCAGGTAGTGATTATAGAGGTTATAATATAAAGAATGAACCGTAAATAATGTCATTAATTTCAGGGGGGGGGGGGTTTGTTTGAGATATTTTAAACAAAAACTTTAATACAGTTTCATAGCGTGTTTTGGGAAAGCCGTTGATTGAATTTCTAATATTCACAGTGAGTTTAAGACAGTAGTGTATTATGATAACAAATGATTGATAGAATTTTAGTTTTGTCAATTAAATGTGCAGAAATTTGATCCGAACAAATGTAACTTTTCGTTCTGCAAAGGAATTTTTCATTGTTATATTTGTTCGGATCTCATTTTTGCACATTTAAAGGACAAAACTGCATTTCTTTCAATCATCTATTGTCATAATACACTGCTCTCTTAAATTGACTGAGTATATTGAGAATTCAGTCAATGGCTTTCTCAAAACACGCTATAAAATGTTTCATATGAAACAATTTTTATCTCGAAAAGGAAGCAAAAACGATCAAAATTGTATCAAACATTTTTGTTTGAAATATCCCAAATAGTAATTCCCCTGAAATTAATGATATTAATTGCTATTCACTCTGTAGATTATGTATAATATATGATAAGGATATCGATAGAATAATATGGAAAGTGGGGATTACATTGATAATCCTAGTTGAATCTTTCGTACACTACTTTTAACACTTGAATATAAATAATTGATTAAATGGCGATCTTACTCGTATTAATTATGTAAGCATGTGTGGCTTACAGCTGTTTCGGTGTTACTTGACACCATCCTCAGAGCCTACTAGATCTCGGCGCTATCTCAACTTCCGCTGCTTGTTGTGCGGGTGCGTTCGTGTGATGAAGAGTTGTGTCAAATAGATTACAGATAAAAATTTTGACAAAACTAAATATTTCACATTTTGTATGAAAGAACTGGTAATATATGATTCAGAAGAAATAAACGTTAGAGCATTTTAAATGTCTTGGTTCAGTATTGGAGGAAATCGTAACAACAAATTTAAAAATTGAAAGATGATTGATTACTAAAGTGCTCTTAAGGCATGAATCCTTATTCTGCGTTTAATTTCTACCGAACTATACTACTACTACTACTACTACTACTACTACTACTACTACTACTACTACTACTACTACTACTACTACTACTTTTACTACTACTACTACTACTACTACTACTACTACTACTACTACTACTACTACTACTACTACTACTACTACTATTTGCTTTCAATAGTTTTTTGGTTCTGTTGGGCTAGCTTTGCTGCTGTGTATTAAAATAAACACAAACAAAATATTATTAAATGAGCAAATACATTACGTAGAGAACTGTCTATTGATGCCTAATATACTACATACTTCAAATATGGCCCCTTGACATTAGAATGCAGTATTACGGGGCGAGAGTGGATCGACAATATTAACATATGTAGACGCTTGGATATGTATTCCAAGTGTGTGTGAAATAAATATCCTTGAAGATGTGGGATTACAAAGCTCTGGGATGTCAGAGGAAGCCATGGTAATAAAGCTAAATATAGTACGAATAATAATATCAAGAATGACAAACACATGGGTGTAGGATTAATATTGTCTCAGGCTGTCTTGGATACAGCACAGTCGCTTCTTTCTGATATAAGGCATGTCATTATACCGTTCAACACTGATCGTTATCAGAGCTCCTCTAGTATTCAGATCACAGTATATAAACCTGACAATAAATTATTCTCGCATTAAGACCTTGCATTCATAAACGGATTCAGTGCGCAAGAAATGTAGCTCGGACTGTTTCCGTTGCTGGTGAAGTGTACAAGAACTCTGAACGTTTCGAAGGCTGGATATTCTTTGGGATCTTTACATATGGTTTGCACTCATTCATGTGGATTTTGCTATACCGGGCTTACATTTCAAAAATTTCTAGTCTAATTTAAATAAAAAATATCACGAAATTAACCTTGCCACGAAATTAGCCGAGTTTGCCTTACGATTTTATTTATACAAGCTTGCAGACCACTATTTTTAATAGTACTCTCTTTAAATAATTAGGAGATATTACTAAACATTAGGGGCCGTATTCATAGACATTCTTAGCGCGTGACTTCCGTGGATGATCAGCGAACTAACCTTTTTCGTATTCATAAACCAGTGTTAGCGATATGATATATGATATGATATGATGTATGATATGATATGATATGTTGTATGATATATAATATATGATGATATGATATGATATGCTACATTATATGATATGATATGATATGATATGATATGATATGATATGATATGATATGATATGATATGATATGATATGATATGATATGATATGATATGATACATTATATATGATATGATACGATATGATATACGATACGATACGATACGATACGATGTGATGTGATGTGATGTGATATATGATATGATATGATATGATATGATATGATATGATATGATATGATATGATATGATATGATATGATATGATATGATATGATATGATATGATATGATATGATATGATATGATATGATATGATATGAATCCTGTACAAGTAACCAGTCGTAGCGCGGGCTAGCGAAATGTCTATGAATAGCACCCTTAATAATCTTGAACACTGTACTCTTTCCGACAGTATTTTCAGTACCTAAATTCTACAATGAATTTTACATTTGTTATAAATAATATAATATATTAACTAATTTGACTAGGCCTAGTCCTTATAAATTAAGATGCAAATATGTACACAAATACTTTTAACCTGTAATTAAGAAATGATCCGTACTTCAGTTCCTTTTGGTTGTGCAGACTGCAACTTTAAATTCACGCGACAAAAGAAAACTTATTGCACTACTATAACCACCAACGCGTCCCGACCAGTCTCTTCGGAGTAACTGCACCAAACACTGGATGAGGGAAATGATCTTTGTGAGACAACACGGAAGACACAGATAATCAATAGCTGGAGTCTTATTAGCATGTGAATACACAACTACTGTAAGCGGTCAGGCTTCAATAGCAAAGGACGCAAGAAGACGGTTAATGAATATGACGTGTTAAGTTCATCCCCGTGTAACATCAGAAAGAAATCCTTGAGGGAGATGCTATTTGACTCTTATGAGCTTACAATTCTTCTAGTTTTGTTCTTATATTAAAATAATTTTAGATCTAAAGTTGTGTCGATTATGTCGGGATGAAATAGGCCTACGGTTTCAGAACTCGAAATTGATCATTTTTATTTTTAATTAATTACGACCAAGTTTTTTTTCTTTAAGTTTAATTACATGAACTAAATACTAACGTATTCAAAAAAGCTTTATTGATACTTATGGAAATTCGATATACCATTTTTTAAATTTACTCTTCAACGACGCTGTACCAACTACAATGTTATCTAGCTTCGAGAGGATTGGTAATAGTTATGTGTATTAGGAGAGATGAGTCCAATATTTTCCATGGCATTAACTCACGTTCGCCTTACAGTTTGGGTAGCCACCGGTGTAACTCAGACGGTAGGCGCATTTGCCTGTTGATCCGTAGCTGCGCTCGGGTGTGAATTCGATTACCGCTTGGGCTAATTACCTGGTTGGGATTCTTACGAGGTTTTCTCCATACTTAAGGCGAATGTCGCGAAATCTATGGCGAATCCTCGGCCTCATCTTAGAAAAAATATCATCTTGCTATTACCAATCTCATCGCCGCTAAATAGTCTAGTCGCTGGTCGTTAAATAGCCAACTAGAAAAGTGATGGGGGATTTGAGGGAATGCTTATGATTGCGTGTATCGCCTATACAGGAATTAGGGTAAATGAATTAGGATAAATAAATACAATTTGCTACAATATTTAAGTGTGTCTAATGAACGGAATTAAATAAGTTATGAGCAACAGTCAATCCTTCAATAATAATGCATTAAAACAGAGAACAAGTAAAGATCTCTTTCTGAATTGATGCGTCCGTGTCAAAGCACAATAACAGTATACAGTATATTTTTAATATACTGCAACCCCCGCGAATTATAATAAACTATTCCAGTTAGGGTATGTAAGTTATATAGAGATGGACTGGTAGAGTTTACAACGTTGAAGTCGAATTTCCTTTCCTCACAATCATTTCATTTTTTTCTGTTAGTGTACCTGTCAAACAATTTTCAGTTTCAGAAAACTTCGAATAGAACCCACCTAAGTAATCTAACCCACACCGGAGCGTAATCTCGGATCATGAGTTCCACTTTTTACTCCGAAGTTATGCTATGGCTTTACCATTATTGACAATAATTGATGTTTTTTGACGATCATTTCCACCAGAAATTGTTAGAAATGGTGACAGAAAATTTAGAGCTCTTAATTGACAATCTTTTGTAAGTTTTGACATCGGAATATGTATAAATATTACCGTATTATGTAAATATTTTGGAATGATAACGTTACGTAAATGTTAGAATTGTAACTTTGGAAACATTACTGAAAAAGTATTCATGTTTAAAAATTAATGTAAAATGTGTAACATTATATTAAGGGATGTTATATCAAAGTATGAAAGCAATATATTTTATGTATCTTAAAAGTATTTATTTCTGTCACTGACTTCACAGCATATGTTTAAGGTGCTACACCTTTACATTACATATTTAAAATACGTCTTTTAAATATGTAATGTAAAGGTGTAGCACCTTAAACATATGCTGTGAAGTCAGTGACTGAAATAAATACTTTTAAGATACAATATAGACTTCTCTGAAAATTAAAAATGAATTGGAAAATATTTTATGTAGCCTAATATAGGTTGAGAAAAATTTCCCTTTCAGAATAAGAATTTTGAACTTTCAATCGTATCTTGGGGCATAAGTCAACCTAATGTCACGCCTCTCCCATTTCTTTGCATCTTGCCCTCTCCTATTGTTCGGTTAAATCTACTTCATTTTTAAACCTTTTCCCCTTGAAATTATTTTAAGTTTCTTGAATGTAAAATTGACTTTCGAAGTGAGACAAGTGGTCAACAGGACTGGCGCTCACATAATATCTTAGCAAACACCGGTACCCAAAGATCCTTGACAAGCGCGTGCTCTCATATTCCATTTATATTATTATTTCTCCCTCGTACTCATTGATTCATTCATTGTGCTATGAATATTTTAATAGGAATCAGTGAATTACAGCCAATTTTCTATAACTCTTTAATAATTGTGTCCACGGACATGTTAGAATCTTGGCTTAAATAATCATATTACCTGCTATTATGTATCATAGTATCGGATGTATAACACTAGCTTTTTTATGTAACTTTTTAGCAAAATAATATATCCGCTTGAATGTTTACATTGACTAAAATGACGGAACTTCAACAAACTCTATTCTTGGTATTACTTAGTTGCCTATTGACCTACAATGGAACAATACAAAAAGTCCTTGAAACGTAAATTTACTCTATATTTTGCAAAAAAAAATTGTACAAATTATAGCGTTTGCAATATTCTAAAAATGTGGTCGTGTAAAGAATAGTGTGCGATATAAATGTGTTAATTACGTAGCAGAATTTAGGAAATACAGTAGAAAAGACTCGATTTCGTCTCGTCTTTTGTAATTGTTCCTCAAGCCTATTATAATGCACTTACTACCCTTGTATCGCAGTATATTAACTTGTTTTTTTATATCTCGACATAAATATTTTACAGCACCAAGAACACGAATAAATAAGAGGAAATCTGAGCTCAGAAGTGGAATTTTAAAATTTTGGCATATTTCCTTATGATAATCGTTTAGAATAATCCATTAAATTTTTTTTTCATCAAAGTTTAGATATAGCAAACTTCATTAATGTTACAGGAGGCGATATCTTATGAAAAAATAACAATATAACAAGACATATATTTAAAATCGAACATATTAATATAAATACTAACTTTCTCAACTTCACGATTTAAATAATAAGTTTCAAACTCTCACTAGACATAATAGAAATTTCTGTTGAATGTTTAAACACACAGTATTTTTCACAACGAAGCAACACCACAAAAAAATTTCTTCACATACTGGTAGAATTTCAGAACCAAACAATTCTCCTTGTACACCCTTTGACACGGAAAATGGTCGCTCACCTGTAGCGTGAATTATCTAAGTGTCGTTCGGGTTTACACGAGATTCATACGGAGAAATATTAAGCATCGAGGTCCGAAGATGAAGTCAGCGTATCGGCACAGTCTAAGATATACAGTCACGAAGTTCAATACTTACTAAATATGCAAACATAGATAGTTGCTCACCACCAGGATCGCTACTATCGCCTCATCACAGCCCTTTCCCCAGCAGACGATAAAATGTATTGTACTTTCGATGTCGTATTCTTTTGAAAAAATTAACACCTTCCTTCCAGTATTGAAATATAAAATACATAAGGTTTATATATTATTTTCATAAAGTATGTATTATATTTTATAAACTCATCTTCCTGTATTTTTCGGAAGAAGAATAAATCTGACCTCTTTTTCTTACAATATTTATAGTACCACAAACGTCTCCTTGTCCCATATTATTATTCAAATTATTGTATTTTAGCCATTTACAGTTATTACAGCCGATAACGAACATTTCACAGTTTACACAACTTTTCACAACAAAGCGAAATACGGCACAGTCAATGTCTTTTCGATCTAGACCAGGCCGTAATGTATGTTCGGGGTTTCTATTTCAGTGTATGGAGCTCAGTGAAATATTATATTATAACTTTATTGCGTATCATTGCTAAGCTTTATTTAGTGTAATGTGTCCATAAGCTCCGTTTCCTTCTTGTTGCATAATATGTTGCAGAAATAATTACATAACTGTGTTATTTTAATGTGTTAACATAATCTGTTCGCATCAACATTTTAAGTTTAGAATGGAAGCTATTTTGAGGTTCAATAAAAACGAATTTATATTGTGATTTTAATTTAGCACATCTACCTTCCTTAATTGTAGACAGAAAATTTGCCATACCATTCCTATGAAATTAGTGTACGTACGATTGTGTTACTTCGTCTCATAGGTAGTATATAAATACAATAATTCAGTACTCAATTGTATTATTAAAATACAAATAGAATGTGACGGGTGTCATACATGACATTATGTTTAATTATAATGTATAATTGCGAATATAGGAATATAAGTTAAATATAGTAAACATAACCTATAATATCCGTATGACATAACATACATATGTAGTGGCAGGGCATTGGAGACCACTAAAATTAGACAGAAAAGGGCAACTGGTACAGTAAACATAACCTATAATTTCAACATATCTAAATATTCGTGCGGTGCAACTGAACATTATTTGAATCGTGCATAAATGAATGTACAAGAATTTCGCAATATTTAATCGAAATAAAGGCAGGTATTACACATACGAACAACGTAATTTTCACACCAAAAATAATATTACACCTTAACTCGCAAGGAATTATGTCTGAAGTGTCCCCTTATCATTGTTTTAAATTTTATTAATGCAATTACACTACATTTTAGAGAAATATATGTTACTCTTTATGCATTCAAATTAATTTATGTGGTTGAAAAGCCGCCCTTAGTGATCGGGTTAAGCGAGTCGCATGGTCTGCCTTACGGCCTATATTAGATCACGATGGCAGAGACACAGTCTATTGTTCCTAGTACTCACAGCGCTCCAAGCGGCTAGCAACTATCGCGAGACATGCAAAAAATCATCCCAAGCTTCGTGACTGTATATAGTAGACTGTGGTATCGGTATGTCACGAAGCGACAAATTCCCTGCGGAGCCTCTATAGCTAAACGATAGTGCTCTTTCTTCTCGTTACAGAGACCGGGCTTCGAATATCTCTATGTAAAACGCACAACGCAGCGCACACGATGATTCCCGAGCTATTCCGAAGTGGGACTTAGTCTCTGAACAGCGACCAATTTCCGTGTCAAAGGGGGTACTTACCACAGGTTCTATTATTTCCTCTAAGTTCTCACCAACTCTAATCTAACTATTGAGAGTTACACAGACAAATCAATTCTAAACATATACACTAAAAATATACATCTGGTTAAGAAGATTAGGTTGGGAATTCCGGATATTTTTATGGAAACTTTCAACGACAGAAAAAGATGTCCTTCACATTTTTGAAGTTGCATGATGTTCTAAAGTACACAATTTATGTCATGACAACATGTTAGTCACCCTTTAACAGGAGACGTTATGGCACATGTTCTCATAAGAGACCCGTGCTATTATGACGACCCGAGACTTTACATGACAAGTGGCTATTGTCGATTAACAATGACTGGAGACACTCTCCTTGTAGAAACACCTGTAAACAAGTGTGATCTATTGACCTCTGTATACCTGTACCGTCTGCTAAGAAACTCGCTCGTCACTGCACATGTACAGTCAGATAAAAATACGCCACGTAATAGAGGTCTATTAATTTTTTGTTTCTCATTTCATTACAGAACGACGACATAGGGATAGGCAGCACTACGAGGGAGGTCGCGTCTATGATTTAAGTTCTAGCGCGCTGATCTTCTGTAAGTTATAGGCGGTCCCCAAGTCAAGATGGAATTGTGGAGAGCAGACTTTGCAGAGAGCTTTTTCTCTGTACTCCTGTTTCCCTCTAGCATTTAACCAACACTTTCTACCTCCCTCATTTTATATATCCGTAATAATAAAAATAGGTTGAGATGAAGTCTTTAGGGATAGTACGAGTTTCCGATCCTGATATAGGAAGGGCTTGGGGATCGGGCTCCTGTGGCTTATCAGGCTACTCGTCCGCAAAACGGGACTTGGCTCTATCATGGACTGAGGTAGGATTGCCCAACTGTCAGCGTCAGATTCACGAATGCCAACCAGGCAACCTGTAGGACTTTGACAATCATCGCAAACACTGCTCCACCGTTTTAGTAGAATGCGTTTCAGTCTAAAAAAAAAAAAAAAAGCAGCAAAACAGTACAACATGGTCTGTTGTGACGAGAATCCAAGCCCCCGCATACCGGTAAGGCATCATGTCACAAACACTTTCACGTATTAGTATTTCTCACAAAGTTAATATTATTTAACGCCTTTAAAACGGCGCAAATACTAAGGATATTGCTGGAGAGTTTAAGGTAACATTTACTTATTTATTTATGTATTTAACTATTTCATTATTTAATTATTTATTTCTTCATTTATCTGTTATTCCTTTATTTACCTCTTTCTTCCTTTATTTATCTTTTCCTTTATTTATCTTTTTATTTGTTATTTATTTATTTATTTATTTATTCCTTTCTTCATTTATCTGTCTTTCCTATATTTACTTCTTTCTTCCTTTATTTATCTTTCCCTTTCTTTATTTATCTTTTTATTTATTATCTCTTTATTTATTTATTTATTCCTTCATTTATCTGTTATTCCTTTATTTACCTCTTTCTTCCTTTATTTATCTTTTCCTTTATTTATCTTTTTTATTTGTTATCTCTTTATTATTTATTTATTTATTTATTTACATATTTATTTATTTATTCCTTTCTTAATTTATCTGTTATTCCTTTATTTACCTCTTTCTTCCTTTATTATCTTTTACTTTATTTGTCTTTTTTATTTGTTATCTCTTTACTTATATATATATATATATATATTTATTCCTTTCTTCATTTATCTGTCTTTCCTATATTTACTTCTTCCTTCCTTTATTTATCTTTTCCTTTCTTTATTTATCTTTTTTATTTATTACCTCTTTACATATTTATTTATTTATTTATCTGTTATTCCTTTATTTACCTCTTTCTTCTTTTATTCATCTTTTCCTTTCTTTATTTATCTTTTTTATTTATTACCTCTTTACATATTTATTTATTTATTTATTTATTTTTATTTATCTGTTATTCCTTTATTTACCTCTTTCTTCTTTTATTTATCTTTTCCTTTCTTTATTTATCTTTTTTATTTGTTATCTCTTTACTTATGTATTTATTTACATATTTATTTATTATTTTATTTTATAGATAAATATATTGTAAGAAATAAAATTAATTTGTATTAACATATCAGATTCACTTTTTTATAATGAATTAAGAACTCTTCAATATCCATTCCCGTTTGATCGACTTTTTGCTCTCCATAATATTCCTTGACTTTGATGTTCTACCGAAACATGATGCTTACCGAATGCAGGGGACTTATTCCGCGTGTTATATCTAAGTAGGTAAATATTGGCTTTCTCCTATATCGACGGAGTAGTGTATATAGGGCTGACAATGAGCCAAAGCGTACCTAAGTTTAAGACAGGTCCAGCCATCGTAAAGTCAAGCCGTGTACAAGGCAGAAAAGTAGGTTTCAAAATTTCCGATATCTCTGATGCCGAGGAAATGCTTTTGGGCACGCCGTATGTCTGTCATCCGTGCATGGACAGTGAGTTTTTCTATTAGACAGGTTTTATTTATATTGCTTACTTGTCAAAACAACTATAAAGTAGGTCTATGTAAACTTGCGTTCAAAGATAACTTACCTCCAATTTTTTGTTCGTGTAAGGGAAATTTCTAACCTCGGAAGAAGTCAGAACCAAAGATGTAACAAATTGACAGACTTTGAAATAGTTCCACTAGTTCTCAATAGGTGACACTATTATTGGGACGGGTAACTAAGTGATTGGGAAAATGTTGTAGATGAAGAGCAGTTTCTCTCTAAATCTAGTGTTTTTTTTTTACAATCATTAGAGGGGGATGACATTTTGAATTTTATTATGTAGCTATATTTATGTGCTATTGGCGAAGTTGCCTGAAATCTTCGCCATTTATTCATAGAAGTAATAACTAAAGAAGTCCACGCCTGTGGAGTAACGGTTAGCGCGTCTGGCCGCGAAACCAGGTGGCCCGGGTTCAATTCTCGGTCGGGGCAAGTTACCTCATTGAGGTTTTTTCTGGGTTTTCCCTCAACCCAAAATGAGAAAATGCTGGGTAACTTTCGGTGCTGGACCTCGGACTCATTTCATCGGCATTATCACCTTCATCTCATTCAGACGCTAAATAACCTGAGATGTTGATACAGCGTCGTAAAATAACCTAACCTACCAACTAAAGAAGCCACACTTATATGAATAAATTAAGTTATCGATCACTATCGATTAGTAGGGGTCAATCTTGTTGCCCGCTTTTTTCTTTTTTTTCCTAGGGAAAATAGTCTGAACCGTCAGTGAAACTGGTTTTATTTGAAAACAAGACGGTTTAATATGAGAAGAAAGTTGAGTTATTTTTGATTCCTGAAAATTAAGAAGGGTCTTATCACTTACTTACTTACTGGCTTTTAAGGAACCCAGAGAGTCATTGCCGCCCTCACATAAGCTCGCCATTGGTCCCTATCCTGAGCAATATTAATCCATTCTCTATCATCATATCCCATCTCCCTCAAATCCATTTCAATATTATCTTCCCATCTACGTGTCGGCCTCCCTAAAGGTCTTTTTCCCTCCGGCCTCCCAACTAATACTCTATATGCCTTTCTGGATGCACCCATACGTGCTACATGCCCTGCCCATCTCAAATGTCTGGATTTAACGTTCCTAAATATGTCAGGTGAAGAAAACAATGCGTGTAGTACTGTGTTGTGTAACTTTCTCCATTCTCCTGTAACTTCATACCGCTTAGCCCCAAATATTTTCCTAAGCACCTTATTCTCAAACACCCTTAACCTATGTTCCTGTCTCAAAGTGAGATTCCAAGTTTCACAACCATACAGAACAACCGGTAATATAACTGTTTTATAAATTCTAACTTTCACATTTATTGACAGCAGACTGGATAATGTCAAACGATAATAACAGACATTTCCCATATTTATTTTGTGTTTAATTTCCTCTCGAGTATCATTTATATTTGTTACTGTTGCTCCCAGGCATTTGAATTTTTTCACCTCTTCAAAAGATTAATTTCCAATTTTTATATTTCCATTTCGTACAATATTCTCGTCACGAGACATAATCATATACTTTGTCTTTTCGGGATTTACTACCAAACCTATCTCTTTACTTGCTTCCAGTAAAATTCCCGTGTTTTCCCTAATCGTTTGTGGATTTTCTTCTAACATATTCACGTCATCCGCATAGACAAGCAGCTGATGTAACCCGTAGAAGGATCTTATCTTCGAGTGAAAATGGTAAATGAAGAAACGAGGATGATGATTATTATGGTGGTGGTGATGGTGATGGTGATGATTACAATAAATTTATGGTGAAATATTTTTCCCAAAATTAAAATAATGTTCTTATGAAATAAAAGAAATTCAAATTCTACTGATAGGTTTAAGATATTTTGCCGATAGTATTTTTCATTCAGTCTCTTGTAGAGATCTTAAAAATGTTAAATGTTATATTTTATATAACGACGCTCGCAACTGCAGAGGTTATATCAGCGTCGCCGGATGTGCCGGAATTTTGTCCCGCAGGAGTTTTTTACATGCCAGTAAATCTACTGACATGAGCCTGTCGCATTTAAGCACACTTAAATGCCACCGACCTGGCCCGGGATCGAACCCGCAACCTTGGGCATAGAAGGCCAGCGCTATTGTAGAGTTCTTATACAGGTTCTTCTATACGTCCGAAGTCCACTAATGTAACGCAAGCAGATCTGCTGTCGAAAATTTTAGCCCAGGGCTTGGTTCTTTTGTGCTCGATTCGTGACGCAGTATATTTTGTCCAGCATTCCGCCCAGTGACATATTTCTACTTGCAAATCTGTTGGACGGACACAAAGAAGTCTGCAATATCCCATCTCTTCAGACGTCGGGTTCGGACAAGACAAAACTGACTGACATAAATCGAATGTCGCGGAATTAGATGAATTCCATTCAGAGAAGTCAACCATGAGTTTTCAATTTGTGTTCTGTATTCTTATCGTCAGAGCGGATCACTCTTTGAGATTCATTGATCCCATTGGATGGCACTCATCATACTCTGTGGCACACCCATCTGGAATAGAGCTGGGGACAACAACGTAGGTTCTGTTGTATTTAAATATTTTATGCCGCAGGACAAATTATTTCCTTATCCCCAAGGCGGGCTGAAAGGCCTCTAGTATTGAAGAGGAGTTCATTCTATTATATGATCTGTCAAGTGAGCCTAATGAACAATGATAGTTTGAACATATTACTGTACATAGTAATAATAATAATAATAATAATAATAATAATAATAATAATAATAATAGTAATAGTAACAATAATAATAACAAAAATAATAATCATCATCATCATATTAGAGTGTTTGATTAATATTAAAATATGTTAAAAAAGAAAGTGCATTATATTTTTCTTCTATTTGTGTTTATTGGATTTGTGTTACCTCATCAGTCATAATTTTATTTGTATTTATTTGTACGAATTATGTTACCTAATTATTTTAATTTATCAATAATATTACTGTTCACCAAAGAGAACGTGGCTGTATTGAAAGCTAGTAATGTTATAATATAAATAAACATTATGTTCTTCAGTTTAAGATTCCACGTTTTATTGATTATTTTATCCATTTTCCGTAATAGTAAATAATCCTATGTGTTATTTTTAAGTGTTTTAGGCAGCGCTGCATGGAGCCCGTTTCTTTCTATTTCTTTTTTACTTAGCTGCAGAGTTAACGTTTACCTCACATGCTAATTTATTAGCTGTTAGTATTATAAATTATTTTATCAATTTTATTTCGTCTGTAATATATAACAACACTGAAAGTTAAATAGGCCTTTCGTATAAAATAACTCCTCAAATAGTTGTAATCACGCGAATAAAATTTGCAACCGCCATTTTGCAATAAAGAGAAGCACTTTTTCCTCGTCAATTGGCGAAGCGGAAACGCTTTACTACAACGCTTTTAAAACACGCTTGGTTTCACTTTCAAAGTAGTTCTAAAATCGACTAAATTTTAAATCTGCCGCCACAAATTTGTACTCGGTACTGTACTCGGATCAACCGAGTAATGACGTCACAGTAACTGCTCCGAACCGATCCGCTCCGTCCCCAGTCCTAATCTGGAACTTCTCAAATTCAACCTGGTCGTAAAACAAGAGAATGAACGAGCCCGTGAAGTCGGTAATATACGACTCCAACTCCCCGGGGGGTGTGTTTCCGTAACAGGCAAACATGATACAATTTACACAAAGCCAATCAATAAATTTGTCCACTTTTGTAGCCCTAATTACTGGCTAACTCGTTTTCTATCGTATGTGTGCCAGGTGTAAATCTATGTCTGTTGAAAAATAATAAATAATTTTCCCAAGGCTGAGTCCCGAGTCATCAGACTGTGTTCCCGTAGCTCTCCGACGAATAAATATGTGACCATTTGTCTCTGTGCGACAACGTAAGAGGGTAATAAGTTGTCAGCGCTTGTAAATCACGTAACATTTGTCTTAAGCTCGACCCAATTAAAAAGGACAGAAAATTTGCATTTTATTTTCATACAGCAAACAACTGCCAATTTGTCATATTACATAAAACTGTCCTAACGTTTCTTCAGTATTTTTTCCAAAGGTAAAAAACAAAACTAGTATCACTATGACATAGTATTAAACTACGATAAATATGTGGCTAATAATTGTAAAAATAAATAGTATGTTAATTACATATTTACCTGCTTATTGCTTACTTATTCATTGCCGCCCTCACATAAGCTCACCAACGGTCCCTTTCCTGAGCATGATTAATCCAGTCCCTGCCATCATATCCCACCTCCCTCAAGTCCATTTAATGTTATCCTCCCATCTATGTCTCGGCCTCCCTAAAGGTCTTTTTCCATTCGGCCTCCCAACTAACTATATGCATTTTTGGATTCACCCATACGTGCTACATGCCCTGCCCATCTTAAACGTCTGGATTTAATGTTCCTCAGTATGTTAGGTGTAGAATATAAAGCGTGCATTTCAACGTTGTGTAACTTTCTCCATTCTCCTGTAACTTCATCCCTCTTAGCCCCAAATATTTTCCTAAGCATCTTATTCTCAAACACTCTTAACCTCTTCCTGTCTCAAAGTGACAGTCCAAGTTTTATAATCATACAGAACAACCGGTAATGTAACTGTTTTATAAACTCGAACTTTCAGATTTTTTTACAGCAGACTGGAAGCCATTAAGTAAGTAAGTAAGTTCGTAAAACATTTCCCTGGGAAACTTACTTTTTTCACGGCCCTCGTAATTGCGCTCGAGTAGCCAAAATTTGCATAAGTACTTGTTTGACATTGTTAACAGGGTGGAAGAAAAAAAAATAACTTTTTATCTGCCCCCATGAGAATGTTTGCTTGTTAGTGTGAAAGTGTAAAATTCCCATCGCTTGCAAAATAATTAATGCAAGAGTTAAGAAATACGGACGTCTGGGTGTGAACTCTATTCTTCACAGCGTAGTCTGCCCACGCACATGCCCGTCTACACGTCGGTCGATTGTGACTTGCAAAATCTTTAATCGCCGACGAGTGTGTTGGCGGTAGTGAGCATTGCCGCGATAGTTTGACCTGCGCGGTATGCCATCTTCTTCCGGATGCGCGTGATACCCTGGCCAGCAGTAATAAAATGAAATATTGTTAACAAATCACGTCAGCGTGGTTTTATATATCAATTTTATTTCTCTCATCACTTTCATAGGGATCGTTTTCTTCCAGAAAGCAGGCGATTACCGCGTGACTTGTCTGCTGGGTGCTCCAAGGTCTGTAGCAACACGCTTCGGTGTCGGGACATCATCCAGACCATTGTTGAGACCCTCACAATAGGAAAATCCCAATACGAAGGCGAATTATGAATGCTAAAGCATATCTACGTTAAGAGATGATAAGTGCCTACTGTAGAAAGTACACAGACGCGAAAGAGCAATAAAGAATAGAAAATTACAGTAGAGCGAAGAGGAATATTGTCTCGTATTAGTAGTCGTCTATGTTCCAGAGTGGACACGTCAGAATAACACGAGACAGCTGCAGCTACGAATCTTGTAGCATTGTCTTCGACACAAGACGAACAATGAATAATTATTGAGGGATCTGAGAAGAGAAGAAAGTTAAGTATTTGCTTCTAAAAAGACTTTGTAGGAGAATCCATAATTCAAGCTATGTTACTGAATAATTAAGCTCGTTGTGTAGCCATGAACTCTGCTCAGAGGGCACTGATAATATCCGAAAAGCAATTGTGAAATTAGATGTGCGTCATCATTGAATGAATCGTGCGTAAAAATCGTGT
Source organism: Periplaneta americana (assembly GCF_040183065.1). NCBI lineage: Eukaryota > Metazoa > Arthropoda > Insecta > Blattodea > Blattidae > Periplaneta > Periplaneta americana. Next base: position 39,768,110 of record NC_091120.1, on the reverse strand, counting down.
GCAATAAAATTCGTGATTTCGAAATATATACAGGCATTTCTTGGAAAGTCATAAATAGGATAAAAACTTGACAATATCCATTTTTAAGCAAGACACAATGCTGGATGTAGTATCGTGACATGAAGGCTATTGACAGAATCATAATAGAAATTTATTTCTCTCTTGACTGGTGACAAAATCTTTTGTATCTAACATGTTAATTTTAAGACAATAACAACCAAGTAGGTGGACATACATACGTACATTCACTGAATTAATTTTGTAACTCTCAACTTCTATTATTGCTGTTAAACATTAACAGAATTTAAAGCGGTTGTTAGGTCATCTACAGTAAAATATACACAATCTGAGAAACATGAACATTCTTACCATAACTAATTTCGCACAGGAAGTGAAACTAATGATCTGTATAGTATATACAAGAATTCTATCCTACATGAAAGGCCTCCATTCAAAATTAACCAAAAATTCCTTGCGCATGTAAAAATTTTAATATGCTGTTGATTACCCTCAACTATTACTAAATCCGCCTCATTAATGGAATATTTACAATACCAGACTAACTTCATTTCATTAATTATATATTGCATAGATCTTACATTAGCATAGAAGCTTTAAGATGTGGAACAAGTCAAAATTTTACAAGATTACAATTTTTGGGGGAGATGAAGTAAGGTGAGGCCGAGGATTTCGCCATAGATTACCTAGCATTTGCCTTATGGTTGAAGAAAATCTCGGAAGAAAACCCAACCAGATAATCATATCAAACGAGGATCTAACCCAAGCCCGAGCGCTGATTAAGTTTCGTGACCAGAATATTGTACGAAATTAATATATAAAAATTGGAAATTTACCTTTCGAAAAGATGGAAAAATTCAAATTTCTCGGAGCAACAGTAACAAATATAATTACACTCGAGGATGAAATTAAACGCAGAATAAATATGAGAAATCCCTGTTATTATTCGGTTGAGAAGTTTTCGTTATCCAGTCTTACTTACTTACTTAGGCCTACAAATGGCTTTTAAGGAACCCGCAGGTTCATTGCCACCCTACATCAGCTCGCTATGTGTCCCTATCCTGTGTAAGATTAATCCATTCTCTATCATCATATCCCACCTCCCTCAAATCCATTTTTATATTATCCTCCCATCTACATCTCGGTCTCCCCAAAAGTCTTTTTCCCTCCGATCTCCCAACTAACACTCTATATGCATTTCTGGATTCGCCCATACATGCTACATGCCCTGCCCATTTCAAAGTCTGGATTTAATGTTCCTAATTATGTCAGGTGAAGAATATAATGCGTGCAGTTCTGCGTTGTGTAACTTTCTCTATTCTCCTGTAACTTCATTTCTCTTAGCCCCAAATATTTTTCTAAGAATCTTATTCTCAAACACCCTTAATCTCTGTTCCTGTCTCAAAGTGAGAGTCCAAGTTTCACAACCATACAGAATAACCGGTAATATAACCGTTTTATAAATTCTAACTTTCAGATTTTTTGACAGCAGACTGGATGATAAGAGCTTCTCAACCGAATAATAACAGGCATTTACCATATTTATTCTGTGTTTAATTTCCTCCCGTGTGTCATTTATATTTGTTACTGTTGCTCCCCGATATTTGGACTTCTCCACCTCTTCAAAGGATAAATTTCCAATTTTTATATTTCCATTTCGTACAATATTCTCGTCACGAGACATAATCATATACGTTGTCTTTTCGGGATTTACTTCCAAACCTATATCTTTACTTGTTTCCAGTAAAATTCCCGTGTTTTCCCTAATCGTTTGTGGATTTTCTCCTAACATATTCACATCATCCACATAGATAAGAAGCTGATGTAACCCGTTCAATTCTAAACCCTCTGTGTTATCCTGGACTTTCCTAATGGTATACTCTAGAGCAAAGTTAAAAAGTAAAGGTGATAGTGCATCTCCTTGCTTTAGCCCACAGTGAATTGAAAACGCATCTGACAGGAACTGACCTATAATGTTTTACGAACATCACATAAAATTTGTTTAAACTAAGAGAATGTTCTTTGTATGTCATATGACGTTACAGGAGCATATTTATAATACATTACATCATTATTATTTAATGACTCCATACTTATACATACATGTGACGTAATAGATGTAGCTACCAGAAGAAAGTACTCGATCCGCTGTACGTTTGGGAACGAAAGTGCACTGCCTGGTCATAACCCATAATTCTTATTTGTCTTTCATATGAAAAGAAAGAAGTAGAAAACAGAACTTGAGAATTATTAAAATTTCGTACATTTGAGAACTGAACACAATGGCCAATTTTCGAATAATTAAGTCTACTTATTTCTTGGAAAGAGTTCTCAAGTATAATTTTAGAGTGATTTTCATAATTATGCATGTTTAGAAGAGGAGGACTTTCAAACAAAGAGATGCGCATGACAGTTAAGAAGTCCTGCAATAAGTTAGTATGTTAAACTACTTTAAGATGAAAACACCCGTGTCAAAACAAGGCTTTTAAAATAATTATATTTTAGCATGTTTACAAGGCGCACGAGCTTACACTCTGTAGGTAGAACAGTAGCTTCGGACGAATAGATCTTCTTTTGAGAACATTAATCTTGAGTTATGATTCACTGTTCACATCTGTAATACTCTGTTACGAATGAGGAAACAAGAATCTACAAAATTAGTTATTTATTTATAATTTGCGGTTTACCCAAACATTGCTTCTTTTATCCTTGTGGTGTGTAATTTTTTGCGCTATTATTAAACTTGATGAAAGGAATGTAGGCTGCCGTCCGTGTGCATTGATTAAGGTGCAGTTTGATGGCCGGAGGGCTTGAATCTGTCTAGGGCGTGGATGATAATTTCGTTGCTTTGTCCTTTAGTGTCTCAAGTGTAGGCCCAGCCCACATTTGCAGAAGTTCACTATGTATTATTACATCAGGTTGAAAGAGTCTCCAAATTGATCCGAACAAATGTAATTTTTCTTTGTGCAAAGGAATTTTTCAATGTTACATTTGTTCGGATCAAATTTCTGCACATTTATAGGACAAAACTAAAATTCTTTCAATCATTTATTAGCATGATACACTGCTCTCTTAAATTGACTGAGCACATTGGGAATACAATCAATGACTTATATTATATTATATTATATTATATTATATTATATTATATTATATTATATTATATTATATTATATTATATTATATTATATTATATTATATTATATTATATTATACTAGCCGTACCCGTGCGCTCCGCTGCACCTGTTAGAAATAAATATAAAGTAATTACATAATTAAAATAGGACTTTGATCCAGGGAACATTCGTGTTTGTTAGAAGGATAAATCGTTTAATATGTTACTTAATTGAAATTGTATTTATATAATTAAATTTCTATCATTTTGGTCCAGAGACCACTCATTTGGTGCAAAGACAATTCCTTTAACATGTTTCTTATTTGTTATTACACGCAAGTATAGTTTAATGAAGATTGACATATCATTTAGTTTTATTGTGTATACTTTATATTACTTGCTATATAGTTCCATTGAATTATGATAATAACTTAATTTTAACCCTTGTTTTCTACGTCTTCAGTAAATGGCGCTTGGCCCACTATGGTTCTGAAACCTTCAAATAACTTAAATAGTGATACAGCATAAACAGTGATATGTAATTATATTTCTTTCTTTCTTTCGAAAATGTAAGAATTCACGATCTCCTATGTACCATTGCCATGGAATGAATAAATGTGTTTTTTCTTCCTACTCAAAAATTTTATATTTTGCACATGGGAATTACTGCAGGAACAACAACGCTACAATGTGAAGCGGCGGTGAAAACGTATTGTATTATTATTTTAAAAGTCTATCAGATCTACCAAATTTTGCATAGAATAAAACTTAATCGGAAATCATTTTTAAAGAAACTTTTGTTATGTAACATTTTTCACAAAAAAAAAACAATAATAAGCGAGATATTTCGATTTAATTCAGGCCCCGTTAAATGAAGTATATGGCCTAAAATCTAAATTACAACGAACTTAACTTACATTTCAATTTTCATCGAAATCCGTTCAGCCATTATCGCGTGAAAAGGTAACAAACAGACAGACAGACATACAAACAAAAATTTCAAAAAAGCGATTTTCGGTCTCAGGATGTATAATTATACATGTTAACACCAATTATTTTTGGAAAAGGGAAAATTACCAGCAAATTTTCGGCTACATATTTATTATTATATTATATTATATTATATTATATTATATTATATTATATTATATTATATTATATTATATTATATTATATTATATTATATTATATAAAAAGTGCGTTGATAACGGATGTACTCGGATAAGAAAGTTTTTAATTTGTTGTGGGGCTCTTGAATCTCAGAAGCAACAACCTTTACAACAGCGCAACATAATCTGCTTGGCTCATTACCCATTTATTTTTTGCATTGCATTTATTGCATATATAGTCTATTTTATGTATTTTAACACGATTCAATTGAGCATAGTTAAAATTTGAATTATAAAATAATGGATTGCTAAGCTAACGTACTATTACTGCATACTAAATCAATACACTCTCGTTGTTCATTAATTCTCTGAGATTAAAACGAGTGTGTACATAAATACAGTATTATTTTACGAAATACAGAAAACGAATGTACAAAAAAGCCTATCAAATTTTCTGTGCATAGGAATAGTTTAATAGCTTTCGATTGTTGCTGTCCAAGGCCCCTTTTTCGATTGTTGTTGCCCAAGGCCCCTTATAGACGAAGTCATTTGTTATTTCATTGCACCGTCTTAGATGGCGTTATTTTAATTTTAAAACTCATTTATCTCATTAAATATCAGTCCTATCAAACTTTTGTAAAAAATAAAACTTATCGGAAATCATTTTTAAAGAAACGTTTGTTATGTAAAATTTTTCACAAAAATCAATAATAAATGAGATATTTCGATTTATTCAATTCAGGCCCCCTTATAACCCCCCTTTTAAATAAAGTATTTTGAATGCCATATAGCCTAGAATCTAAGTTATAACGAACTTAATTTATATTCCAATTTTCATATAAATCGGTTCAGCCATTATCGCGTGAAAAGGTAACAAACATACAGACAGACATACAAATAAAAATTTCAAAAATGCGATTTTCGGTTTCAGGGTGGTTAATTATATATGTTAGGACCAATTATTTTTGGAAAATCGAAAATTACCAGAAAAATTTCGGCTACAGATTTATTATTAGTATAGATTATATTATAGGCTATTATATTATATTATATTATATTATATTATATTATGGTTTGGAAGTAAATCCCGAAAAGACAAAGTATATGATTATGTCTCGTGACCAGAATTTTGTACGAAATGGAAATATAAAAATTGGAGATTTATCCTTCGAAGAGGTGGAAGAATTCAAATATCTTGAAGCAATAGTAACAAATATAAATGACACTCGGGAGGAAATTAAACGCAGAATAAATATGGGAAATGCCTGTTATTATTCCGGTTGAGAAGTTCTTATCATCCAGTCTGCTGTCCAAAAATCTGAAACTTTGAATTTATAAAACAGTTATATTACCGGTTCTTCTGTATGGTTGTGAAACTTGGACTCTCACTTTGAGACAGGAACATAGGTTAAGGGTGTTTAGAATAAGGTGCTTAGGAAAATATTTGGGGCTAAGCGGGATGAAGTTACAGGAGAATGGAGAAAGTTACACAACACAGAACTGCACGCATTGTATTCTTCACCTAACATAATTAGGAACTTAAAATCCAGACGTTTGAGATGGCCAGGGCATGTAGCACGTATGGGCGAATCCAGAAATGCATATAGAGTGTTAGTTGGGAGACCGGAGGGAAAAAGACCTTTAGGGAGGCCGAGACGTAGATGGGAGGATAATATTAAAATGGATTTGAGGGAGGTGGGGTGTGATGATAGAGACTGGATTAATCTTGCACAGGATAGGGACCGGTGGCGGGCTTATGTGAGGGCGGCAATGAACCTTCGGGTTCCTTAAAAGCCATTTGTAAGTAAGTAAGTAAGTAAGTATATTATATTATATTGCATATAGAGTGTTATTTGGGAGGCCGGGGGAAAGAAACTTTTGGGGAGGCCGAGACGTATATGGGAGGATAACATTAAAATGGATTTGAGGGAGGTAGGATATGATGATGGAGACTGGATTAATCTTGCTCAGGATAGAGGCCTATGGCGGGTTTATGTGAGGGCGGCAATGAATCTCCGGGTTCCTTAAAAGCCAAAAGTTAAAGGTAGTTTTTAGTTATATTATATTATATTATATTATATTATATTATATTATATTATATTATATTATATTATATTATATTATTATATTATTATATTACATTACTATCTTTGTATCATCTCCGTCACGATTATTCTATTATTATTTTTATTATTATTATTATTATTATTATTATTATTATTATTATTATTATTATTATTATTATTATTATTAAATGGTAATATAAGCATCTCGATATAACGCTATTTTGTAAAGAGTGTCTCTGGTAAATGCGTTCATATTTGTCGACAGACATTCGAATCTATCACCAAACACGAATTACTGATGTTCCGGAAAGAAGTTTTACTACAGGCCAATTAGTAACAGAAAAAATAGAGGAGGGAACAAAAAATAATCTTCAAAAATAATGTTGCAGGCCTATATTATAAAAACAATAATGTGTATAATTTTCAGATAACCAAGTGAATAATTAATTAATTAAGTCTTCATTATTGTGAAAATTTCAGCAGTCAACCTTAGAAAATGTTTTATTTTTCAGTAATTTTGTGAAATATTATGAAACCAACAATATGTATAATTTGCATTCATAACTGCATTATTGTAATATTTTACAGACCTAGTAAGGTCAAAATTAATATGTCCTCTCTTCAAGATTAAGTGCAAAACGAGTTATATCTGTGGAAATCAAGTTATATCCATTTTTTAAGTTAAATAATTTGATTAAGGAAAAATATTGAAGGGCATTACTTAACTCTAAAACCTTGTCAGTATTATAAGGAATTAGATGAAAAGAAACGACTTGTAAAATACACTGTAAATGTACTGTGTGCAACTTTTTGCTAATTTCTGAGAAAACATTTCTAGGGATATAACTTATTTTGCATTTGAACTCTTCATATTGTGATGTATCAGCAAACATTAAAATATAAATATACATTTCTGAATCTCTTAGGTTGTAAAATTATATCTGTTTCATAGTTCCAAGTTGATAAAACTATTTCTGATTTAAACATTTGCTGTCACGAAGAAATCGAGGAGTGCTATTTTATTAACAACTTTAATTAGCAATTACAGTAAATTCTTAACCTTTCTAATACCATATTTATGAGACTAGATGCTGTGAATGGTGATATACATATATATTTGAAACGTGTAGTAAAATCCTCCCCACAAGCCGTTATTCATGCCCTTGGGGTGATCACGGGTCACAACAAAGAGACGCTCCGTGTTATGAGAGCTTATTAAGTCAACACAATGTAAAAACGCTGAATGAAAAAGCCACTCACCCTTCGTACCGTTATGTAGGTGTACGTCCATATAGAAGGAAGCCAACCCTTATTTATCATCTCTTTCATTCTTGTTTATTTTAGTTTTTTTCTGCCCTCTTCGACGTTCGACCTTCCTTCCGCATTCCTTCCACCTTTTCCTTGTTTATTTTTTAATACGTTAACCCATTTCCAGATCGCCTCACCTTCAGGCGGACAGCAGCCGTGGGAATGTCCACTTCTTTGTTAGAAGCAATCATAGGGAGTTATTTTCTTGACAAAATGATTAATTAATTTTGAATCCCAGTAAATTAAATTTCATTTTAACTACAACAGTCATCCCTAAAGTGTCAGTTCAATTCGAGTAGAGTTAAAAAGTTTCATGTTAGTTGCTTTTAAAATAACTTGTTTATGATAATATTAATAACTAGACATCGGAAGTTAAGGCACTAAAAATGGTATTTTAGGCGCCTATAAAGGCTCTAAAAACAACAAAAATAGTGCAATAAAAGACACTGAAATTATATTGAATCATTCATAATTCATGAAGTAAACATCCGTAACGCCATAAGTAACTTAACAAAGCGCAATGGAAAAGTAGTTTCTCTGTTCTATGGACTTGTTTCATTTGTACTTATGAATCCACAACTCCACGTCCATAATTTGAGTTACAATAAGCAACAAGCAACTTTTCAAGATTAACACACAAACTTCTGCCACGTTTATTGAACAAAATCAGTTTATATGCTGAAAAAGATCTCTCAACGTATACTAATGTGACTGGAGCATACTTAAACAGAGTCATCCTGCTACATAATAATAATCGTTCTATTAGTAGTGAAAGCAGAAAATTCTGCTACCCACTGACGATATAAAGAACATTTCGATGTTTTCAATGCTGGCATTTTTCACCATACAACTGTACCCTCACAAAGACAATTCTGCGTACTTCGTGTTCTCAACACAGTGCTGGAGTCAGAAGGACAATGTCGGTTCCAGAGTAAGCAAAACAACAATACTGCATTGCAAAAGTGTGTCCCATATACTACTATAATAACTTCAATTTCCTTAGTTTCGAACGCAGACATAAATGCAGTAATGTTGAGTGTTGAGTGAGTAGTCATATAAAGAAAAAGGCAAAAATGTACATATAAAAGCAAAAAAGGGCAAAAAAATTACGTATTAAAGCAAAAAAAGAGGCATAAACGGCAAAAAAGGCAGAAAAAGGCAAGATCAAAATTTATCAGAATGCTTCATATCTCATGATTCGTACACATTTACTAAAAGCCTTTAAATGTGAACATTCAAATAAAATAGGCATTTTCCTAATCATCCGATGTCTATTAATAACTATAAGAAAATATTGCATTACCAACCTAGAGGCAGATCAGCTGGACGTCGAATGAAGAGATAGGCTGAAAACTTTTGTGGACAGTAACAATGATTCTGGGACTATAACCTGTATGGCTGATGATGATTATGATGATGATGATGATGATGATGATAAGACAATATTAATTCGTATCAGAATTATCATTAATTTCTTTACATGATTGGGATTTTTCTAAGTTTTCCTGAACTGTAAGATGAATGCCAGGAAATGCCATCAAAGACATTACAGTAAGAAGACAGAACTGTCTTATGAAGTTTACAATGATAGCGGTAGACAGTCTGCACACAGCATTGCTAGCGACTGGACCTGAACAATTGGCAGAAAATTCAAAATTACAGCTTAATCCATTGATAACACACAAGTGAATTTCAAAGATCTAAAAATTATTTTATTGTAGCATGCTTATACATTTCGCCAAAAACACCTCCCTCAAGTCCATTTTAGTATTATCCTCCCACCTAAGTCTCGAACTCCCCAAAGGTCTTTTCCCCCTCCGGTCTCCCAACTAACACACTATATGCATTTCTGGATTCGCCCATACGTGCTACATGCCCTGCCATCTCAAACGTCTGGATTTAATGTTCCTAATTATGTCAGGTGAAGAATACAATGCCTGCAGTTCTGCGTTGTGTAACTTTCTCATTCTCCTGTAACTTCATACCTCTTAGCTCCAAATATCTTCCTAAGTACCTTATTCTCAAACACCCGTAACCCATGTTCCTCTCTCAAAGTGAGATTCCAAGTTTCACAACCATACAGAACAACCGGTAATATAACTGTTTTATAAATTCTAATTTTCAGATTTTTTGACAGCAGACTGGATGATAAAAGCTTCTCAACCGAATAATAACAGGCATTTCCCATATTTATTCTGTGTTTAATTTCCTCCCGAGTATCATTTATATTTGTTACTGTTGCTCCCAGGTATTTGGATTTTTCCACCGCTTCAAAGGATAAGTTTCCAATTTTTGTATTTCCATTTCATACAATATTCTGGTCACGCGACATAATCATATACTTTTTCTTTTCGAAATTTACTTTCAAACCTATCTCTTTACTTGCTTCCAGTAAAATTCCCGTATTTTCCCTAATCGTTTGTGGATTTTCTCCTAATATATTTACGTCATCTGCATAGACAAGCAGCTGATGTAACCCGTTCAATTCCAAACCTTCTCTATTATCCTTGACTTTCCTAATGGCATACTCTAGAGCAAAGTTAAAAAGTAAAGGAGATAGTGGATCTCCTAGCTTTCGCCCACAGTCAAGTCATTTGCCATTTTATCAAGTCTTCGTTTTTTGCGAAAAATCCTGCTTTTTCAGAAAAAATGTCATGATTCGCCCCCCACCTCCGAAACACTAGTGAAACCAGTCCTTAAAAATATAAAGCATGTCTTTTGTTTATAAATCAGCGAACGAAATGTTCACCTTACTATTTGGGTGCGTATAGCCAGGCATCACACACTTCAAAGTGCGCAGAAACCAAATGCATTTACCGGTCAGACTGCAGTGTACGTCATTTGGCTTGATCTATGGAGGAGTGCGGATCTGCACCTGTGAAGTACAGTTCACTCTATGTAGTGTAATATAGTATTGTTTTATTCCAAACACGTTAGCGTACTTCAGATCAATCTTAAAGTGTAGAGTGGCTACTTCTCTGTCAGGTTTCTCGTTATCAATTACTGTTCTCCAACCAGGAGATAAACCGTGAAAGGAATGTGCTTGCTATTGCGTCATCTATTGGAGCGAAGTAGATAGATAATATTAGAGTTATAACATCAGATTAAAAATCATGCGCTCTCCTCCATATGTTATTTCCTGTATGGACGGATTAAAAGACCAAGAGATTAACAGTGATCTAATTTTGTAACTAGGGTAGTATAAAAATGTGTTATGGTTTGTGCTTTGAGAGATACTATACTCCAACCACGAGATAGTCTCCAGGGAATGAAACGAAGCGGGGTGATGCTGTAAATGAATGTTGATGTCATAAGATGTCATAAGGTCACACACGTGGGTACTCATATCTCTATTGACTATCTCTCAAAACACAAACCATAACACATTTTTATACTACCCTAGTTACAAAATTAGATCACTGTTAATCTCTTGGTCTTTTAATCCCTTCATACAGGAAATAATATATGGAGGAGAGCGCATGATTTTTAAACTGACGTTATAACTCTAATATTATCTATCTACTTCGCTCCAATAGATGACGCAATAGTAAGCACATTCCTTTCACGGTTTATCTCCTGGTTGGAGAACAGTAGCCAATAGAGATATGATTACCCACGTGTGTGACCTTATGACATCTTATGACATCAACATTCATTCACAGCATCACCCCGCTTCGTTTCATTCCCTGGAGACTTTCTCGTGGTTGGAGTACCGTAGTATGTGTGTGGAATAATAACATCATGCGTGACTCAAGAACGTAAGCGTTATTTTTTACATGTTGCCACACTATACTAAATAATTTGAGTTATGTTTCAAGAAGATAAACTGTAAAAGGTAATACCTTACGCATCATTATAAAGGAGCAGAATTTAATGTCACGAAACGCGAAAAATATATATAGAAAGGAAGTAGGTGTTGTCTTCTCACGTTCATTTTTAAACGAATTTCCTACAAACCATTTTGAAATATGAGATGATTCGGACATCTACAAGTTACTCTGTGCAGGATGAATGACTCTCAGCCTGACTGCATGGGAGTATTGGAATTACGGTACATAATGTTATGAAATTACACTTCCCGTTGCGGTCCGTCCGTCAGCTCACGATCGGCCGGTGCAGTTAAGAGGTCGTTACAAATGTTTATCTTGTGTAATGTAGCGTGTGTGATAATAATATACAACTTGGCTGTACCTAACGGGTTTTCCCTCATCCTCTAACCTGTCTTGATCTTCTTCCATGTAATAATAACACAACAGCTGACCTAGACCTGTGACCGCCTCGAGCCATCGTGTCTGTACTGCAGGTGAGATAAGAAAACAAAGATCCTGTCAACCCTGCCCGCTTCGCTTACACAGCGTGATATATGTATATCCCTGTATCGGAAGATGCACGTCATCAGATTAATACTGTATTTACAATGCATAGTTGTACACCATGCCGCGGCGTTACACGAATGACTAGAACTTCGACTTTCCACGTCCGAGTAACGGGTTTGAATCCCAGTGGGATCACCTGGCGCGAGTAACAAACAATAATGCTAGGGCAATGATGGGCATTCCTGCGGCAATACCGCAGTGACGTCAGACCTCAGCGAAGCATCAAACTTACCCCCTACCGAAAAATTGTTCCGGGGCCGGGTATCGATCCCGGGACCTCTGGTTCAACGTACCAGAGCTCTTACCAACTGAGCTACCCGGGAACTCCAGAGTTATGTTAACAGAAAACCACAATTCCAAGTCACACAGAGATTGTGTGCACTCGATGTGGGTCTCTGGCGTTTCGTCAGCCCACGCGAGTCGTGTGGATGTAAAGGGAAAAGTTGAGACGGTGTCGGGTGGAGTTCCCGGGTAGCTCAGTTGGTAAGAGCGCTGGTACGTTGAACCAGAGATCCCGGGATCGATACCCGGCCCCGGAACAATTTTTCCCTTGAAATTATTCAAATCTGCTTTACAGAGAGCTTCACCTGAAAGACTAGATTTGCATAATATATACGTCACTGTGTACGTTAACAGAAAACCACAATTCCAAGTCACACAGAGATTGTGTGCACTCGATGTGGGTCTCTGGCGTTTCGTCAGCCCACGCGAGTCGTGTGGATATAAAGGGAAAAGTTGAGACGGTGTCGGGTGGAGGTCCCGGGTAGCTCAGTTGGTAAGAGCGCTGGTACGTTGAACCAGAGGCCCCGGGATCGATACCCGGCCCCGGAACAATTTTTCCCTTGAAATTATTCAAATCTCCTTTACAGGGAGCTTCACCTGAAAGACTAGATTTGCATTACCTCCTACCTTCCCCTTCCCCCACTCCATGAAAATACTGCGCGTGTACGTGGCGGATTATACTGGACTGCTGTACTTCGGAGCTTCATTAGTGATACAATGTCTTTCGCAGAATCATATGAATCGAGAGGATATCACACTTACAAGAAAGGCGGTTCTTTCATTTCTCGTATTTAGGATTAGTTACAAATATTCAGGACGTTAACTTAAATATGTACATTCTTAAAATAGATCACCTGTTATACGCGTTCAAAGAACACAGATTCAGTGATTTTCAAAGGATGGTGAAAGGTTTCAGTATCTTTGCCACTCCTTTTCATGTTTAAATTGAAAATGTTATTCCAGAATTGCAGTTAGAGGTACTGGATTTGCAGAATGATGGCTTCTTGAAAGCAGAATATGAAGGTCTACTGGGGGCTAAATTTTTTTAAAAGATGCCCTGTACTACATATCAACTGCTTAGACAGTTTGCTTCAAAAATAATGAGTACCGTCATTTCCCATAACTATGGTCCTGGAACATAACTATTGTCCACGAGACAACTATTCAAATTTTGTACTCCATAACGTTTATCTATATTCTTGCTGTACTGTAGTTTGAATTCAAGTTGCTGCAGCTATCTACGAACGTTCTATGTTACTTCTACAATGATCTTTGAATGGTTGTATCGAGGACCATAGTTGTATTCCAGGACCATAGTTATGGGAAATGACGGTATATATTCATCAACCTACCAGTGCGAACAGCTGTTTTCTTAAATGAAATTTATGAAGTCCAGCCACAGATCCCGCTTAAGCGATGCTCATCTCCTTGCGCAACCGAAAATAGCATGCACAGATATAAATCCCAATTTCGAAGAAATTACTTTTAAAAAGATTAATTAAATATCACGTGAATGGACTATTCTAATTACATATGGTAGGTAGGAGTGTAGTGGCGCAACTGTCTGTAAATCCGTCACTGCACTGTAGAGTGCAACCCCTCCCACAGTATATAGTTGCCATTTAAATCCTGTCTTGTGGGTTGCGTTCATTTTGTCCACCACTGTGCTAGGGGGTAGGGGTAATTTGGGTATAAATTACAATTTATTGAATAAAACTTTACCTAATCTTCTAACACATGCCAGTTTAATATATAGGCCTACTGTATTGTCTATTTCACAATTGCCTATCATGGTGTGTTGAAAATTTGTGCTGATCATACTGACACTGCCCTATAAAAAAAGTTTTTATTTGGCAATGTATAAAATGACACATCACATTCAAAGCAATATTCTCGGTGAATCAGCTGTGATACAGCAACCAAATTCATGCATGTATACGTTACACAATAAGATGTTTTAACCCCTTCAGGCCTGATGTACATTATACTGCACATTGTTTCTATTTTTCTTTTTTGGAATGTCTTCGATACTTTTAAATATTTTGAAAAATTCAATGTGATAGAAATAGACAATATTGTTTTTGAAACATTTATATACCTGAATTAAAAATAAAATTTAAAATTTTTGAGCCCCAGGGGTCAAAATTGCCCCGAAATTTTGATTTTCTGTGAAGACTTGATTTGGGATTCTTGGATCCCCAGAATTATTATGTGACCAGTTTTTTTTTCATTTTCTTTAAATATAAATTCGGGTCTGAAGGGGTTAAGTAAATGTAGTAATATGTCATTAATAGTTTGTTGGTAAAATATAATTTATAAACTTGAGGTAATTTGAGTAGGGTAAAGGTTGGTATTATTGTGGTACGACTAATATTGTGATATTTCTATTTGAGAATTTATTACAATTTTACTGAGCGAGAGAAGGACCGATTTTATGCAGCAACTTGTCCACGAACATTCCCCTAATACGTTGACGCAAAAAAAAAAATCGATCTTCCTCTCGCTCAGTAAAATTGTAGGTAATAAATTCTCGGTCCACACCTGTGGAGTAACGGCTAGCGCGTCTGGCCGCGAAACCAAGTGGCCCGGGTTCGATTCCCGGTTGGGGCAAGTTACCTGGTTGAGGTTTTTTCCGGGGTTTTCTCTCAACCCAATATGAGCAAATGCTGGATAACTTTCGGTGCTGGACCCCGGACTCATTTCACTGGCATTATCACCTTCATCTCATTCAGAAGCTAAATAACCTAATCTGTTGATAAAGCGTCTTAAAATAACCTACTAAAAATTAAAAAAAAAAATAAATAAATTCTCAAAAAGAACTATCACAATATTACTTATATCAAGATATTACCAACCTTTACCCTGTAAGTTACAATTGATTAAATAAAACTTTATCTTATCTTCAAACACATGCCAGTTTCATATATATTGTCCATTTCATAACTTTCTGTCGTGGAATGTTAAAAATTTGTGTTGATCACTGATACTGTGTAGCAAAAAAAAAAAAAAAAAAAAAAAAAAGTTTACCATGGTAACATGGTAACCTCTAAACTTAAAATAACGATAGGAGCTGCAGACGAGTTTCATCGTCGTCATCCAGACATTCCATAATCATCACACCAATGTATGGTCTGTTTATTACCGGTATATAAATTTAAAACTACGTTAGTGTGCTCGGCAGGAAACGAAGTGGTCGTCCTAAATCGGCTACCAACGAACGACATTATGGCGGCTCAGCCATACAAGGTCATTGTGCTGTGTGGCTCCAGAGAGTAATATTAGTAGAGAATCTGTTTACGGAATATTTAAATCGATACGTTTCCATCCCTACAAATTGCAGCATGTACACCCAATGCAAGAAGATCCATGGAAGAGGCGAACTTTTGAACTGGATCCTGCGGAATGTCTGTGCGAACTACGAGAGACCAGAAGGTTAATGTCTGCCAGAAGGAAAACAAGAAGACCCATGAAGATATTCGGCGATATTTGCCCAGAGAAAGCGATCCGTAGCTTAAGAGACATTTGAAAAGACGGCTGTCACTGGACCTTCAGGCGTACCGCTCATGTGCCTTAAAGCGGTACATATTTTAAAAATCCATCTGCATCTGTTTGAGAACATGTAATTATTCTTGCAATAATTGAATCGTAATGCATGTGTTTCAACACATGCAGGAAACAGTCAAGGGCATCAGGGAATTGTACATCTGTCCCTCACTCGATGTAAAGAAACTTGAGAAGACCGACAAGGTCAGAGTGTCTTCAGAGAATGTGATTGATGGAAATGCATCGAAAGAGTGGCGAATTTTTATTTTGCATCAGATACTAAATAAAATAAAATTGACGTTTAATACTGTAAGGATATGACGTATATTCTTCTTCTGTGCAAGAAATTAATGATTAATGTGTCCGACTTATTAAATTATTCTTCAAAGGATGTTACAATAAAAATTAAGTTTACAATACAAAAAGTAAAATAATACTGTATATTAATTAATGACCACCCAGAGTGTACAGCTCTTTTGTTGTTATTATGAAATCTTCCGAATAAAGTTCCGTCATTTGTTTCAAAGACTGTAACGAGAATTTAATGATTGGCGAAGATATTTAATCCAATAATTTTTGCAGCATCTTCATCTCCACAAAGACTAACATCGCCATAAACTACAGACAGTCGTAGGTCTATTTCTCGTTCCAGACTTAACATGACAAGATAGACCTGTGTATCTTCAAAATGATTGTTTCAGATAAATTAATCCTACACTTTATTTGAATAAAATTTATCTGTATTTTTATTGATAAAGGAGGTTTCTCTCCCTTTCTGTCATTTAATGACGCTGTATCAACTGCTAGTTTAGAAATATTTAGCATTAATGTGATTGATTATAGCGGTATAAATAGAGGATTCGTCTTGCAGTTGGGAAAATCATCGGGTAAAAATTTCAAAGCAAGAAATCGGCCCAAACGGAGGAAGAGTAGAATTCTTCTGTCTTTCCTTCACCTCACTTAAACAAGATGGTAGATTCAACCTCAGCAACTTTGTATAAGTAATGATATCCCCTTTACATGCCACGAAGACGTTTGGGGAACATGGAGATTCCGCTTTAATGAGCTCGGGACTAGAATGAGGTTATGTGGTAGAGATGGAAACATGTCGATTTAAATATTCCGCAAACATCACATCACACTGACCTTGTACGGCTGACCGCCATAATGTTCGGACATCTACCATTATATTTTAAACTTGCTTTCTTCCGAAACAACGTCAATTTTTAGTAGGTTATTTTACGACGTTTTATCAACATCTTAGGTTATTAAGCGTCTGAATGAGATGAAGGTGATAATGCCAGTGAAATGAGTCCGGGGTCCAGCACCGAAAGTTACCCAGCATTTGCTTATATTGACTTGAGGGAAAACCCCGGAAAAAACCTCAACCAGTTAACTTACCCCGACCGGGCATCAAACCCGGGCCACTGGTTTCGCGGCCAGACGCGCTAACCGTTACTCCACGTCAATCCTTATGTGAAAGCTTGTGTTGTTGTGCACGCTACTTGGAAACTCGCTCAATCCGTAGACCGGTGGATAAAAAAAAACAGTCCTTTAATAAAAATGGACTTAACGCGTTTTGGAATTACACCCTTAATTGAGTTCTGAAAATAAACAGAAGTTTGTTAGCCATTTGTCTAAGTTTGAGAAAATGCTTGTAGGCCTAAATCTTCAAACAAGGATTGACTTGGTGCAATATCGTAGAAATTTCACTTACTTACTTACAAATGGCTTTTAAGGAACCCGAAGGTTCATTGCCGCCCTCACATAAGCCCGCCATCGGTCCCTATCCTGTGCAAGATTAATCCAGTCTCTATCATCATATCCCACCTCCCTCAAATCCATTTTAATATTATCCTCCCATCTACGTCTCGGCCTCCCTAAAGGTCTTTTTCCCTCCGATCTCCCAACCAACACTCTATATGCATTTCTGGATTCGCCCATACGTGCTACATGCCCTGGCCATCTCAAACGTCTGGATTTAATGTTCCTAATTATGTCAGGTGAAGAATACAATGCGTGCAGTTCTGCGTTGTGTAACTTTCTCCATTCTCCTGTAACTTCATCCCGCTTAGCCCCAAATATTTTCCTAAGTACCTTATTCTCAAACACCCTTAACCTATGTTCCTCTCTCAGAGTGAGAGTCCAAGTTTCACAACCATACAGAAGAACCAGTAATATAACTGTTTTATAAATTCTAACTTTCAGATTTTTGGACAGCAGACTGGATGATAAGAGCTTCTCAACCGAATAATAACACGCATTTCCCATATTTATTCTGCGTTTAATTTCCTCCCGAGTGTCATTTATATTTGTTACTGTTGCTCCAAGATATTTGAATTTTTCCACCCCTTCGAAGGATAAATCTCCAATTTTTATATTTCCATTTCGTACAATATTCTGGTCACGAGACATAATCATATACTTTGTCTTTTCGGGATTTACTTCCAAACCGACCGCTTTACTTGCTTCAAGTAAAATTTCCGTGTTTTCCCTAATCGTTTGTGTATTTTCTCCTAACACATTCACGTCATCCGCATAGACAAGAAGCTGATGTAACCCGTTCAATTCCAAACCCTGCCTGTTATCCTGAACTTTCCTAATGGCATATTCTAAAGCGAAGTTAAAAAGTAAAGGTGATAGTGCATCTCCCTGCTTTAGCCCGCAGTGAATTTGAAAAGCAAGAAATTTCACTGCTGGGTTAAAAATATTTCGGACAAAATACATCTGAGAGACTGTCTTTGCACCATGCTTTCCCATCGCGCATTAATAAAGAAGTTTGCAGAAACTGGTTTAATTAGAGTTGCCGACGCAGGTTGCCTCGTGCGCTTAATTGTTTCTGTGATGCGCAACGGCTACATAGATTTTCTTGACCACAGTTACGAGTTTTGTTCTTATTGAAGCAGTTTCCATTGCTTCCGAGTACATTTAAGATGTGCAACGAAAAATGCAACGGAAATCCTTACGGAAGACAAACGTTGCGGACCGCGCAGTAAGCAAGGAGACTAGAAAATATACTGGGTCCATTACATGCGGTATCGACGATAATTCCGAAGGTTATGAAGACATTAGCGAATTAATAATCAAGGTATGTTGTATCGGAGACACACTCGCAAGTTTTATGTGTTAATATATCTGTCGGTATGGGATGTTGAATGTACGGTACCGTATCCGTTGCCTGTACGCCCATTCTCATTTGCGCTGCATATGCCTCGACATTATAAATTTTCTCTTTCCACTCAACTTCACTCGCGAATGTTTGCAATTTAACTTGTCTATTGCTGATTGTTCCTCAATTGAGATTATAGTCTGTTTCGTTACCAATCGTTTGACATCACTGCGAATGTTCTACCACTTTGCATTCTCGAGTTATACTGCCTCGGCTGCCGCGCCTCATCTGTCCCCTCCCTCGTATCTCTAGATGACATCACCAGCTCCAACTCAAGGTCACACTGCTTGGATACATTGGTCCTTCGTTAGTTCGTAGTTTACTTCATTGGAACATGTCGTGTAGATTAGAAATTGTAGACGACTGAAAATGTGTCGGTCGACTTTCTGGGATGGCACTCTAGTACAGGATCGAACTTAGGGGAGAGTTGGGTAGTATCGGACATCGGGTAATATCGGACAGTGCGTTTCTTTCATCTACCACCAGATCGTAGTACCTGAATGACATGGTTACGTTTCTGTATGCGACATCACAGAAACGTAACCATGTCATTCAGGTACTATCATCTGATTGTAGATGAAAGAAACTCACTGTCCGATATTACCCGATGTCCGATACTACCCACCTCTCCCCTACGTATTGACATAAAAAACCGTGTTACGGAAGTTCAAGCTGTAACACAGTCATTTTCAAAATATTGCTTGCAATTATAACTAATTCAAAACGAAAAAAGATGACAATTCTCTTTTAATGTTCGATGTTTTTACATGCAACTCATGCGAAAAAACCAATTCTTGCGATTTTTGTTCACCAAATAGTTATTATAAAATTAAACAAAAATAATAGTAACTTATCAATAAAGAATAATACGCCTCCTTAGTGTAGTGGTTAGGTTGTCTGATTATGAACAGAAGGTCCCAGGTTCGATTGTCGACTATATCCAAGTAATGTTTCAAGATTAGCCTATAGGGATAAGAAAGGAGGTCAACTAGTCTCGTGATGGGAAGAATTGGGGGTCTCCAATTTAAATAAAAATCTTACTGTGCTCCAACCACGAGAAAGTCTTTGCGGAAGAAAACGCAGCCAGTGACGTCGCCAGGATCAGAGCAAGGGGGGTGCGGATGGGGTGCGAGCTGTAAAAATGTGGTACATAAAAAATCCAAAATGTTCTTCCATGCACTTGCGCGCATACTATACATCTGTTTATTATTATTATTATTATTATTATTATTATTATTATTATTATTATTATTATTATTATTGCTCATCACATCCATTACGATACACTATGGGACGTAGTTTTTTCACATCCAAGGAATTGTTTGTTCGTTTTTGTTCTTCAAAATAATTTATGCCTAGTATTTTGTTAATAAATTGCTCCTTGGGGTGCGCAAAGGGGTGCTCCGATTTTTTATGGGGTGCTTGCGCACCCTTTCGCACCCCCTAGCGACGTCCCTGAACGCAGCGGGATGATGCTGTGAATGAATGTTGATGTCATAAGATGTCATAAGGTCACACACGTGGCTACTCATATCTCTATTGGCTAGCTCTCACAGCACAAACAATAACATTGACACATACACATTTATACTACCCTAGTTACAAAATTAGATCACTGTTAATCTTCTGGTCTTTTAATCCCTCCATACAGGAAATAGCATATGCAGGAGAGAGCATGGTTTTCAAACTGACGTTATAACGATAATATTATCTATCTACTTCGTTCCAATAGATGACGCAATAGTAAGCGCATTCCTTTCACGGTTGATCTCCTAGTTGGAGAACAGTACTTTGCTTCTATTCCTGACCTATATACTATAACATATTTATTTTAAACGGTGAAATATTTCTTATTTTAACATAAAAAAGGGAAAAAATGTTTTTCTTGATTTGTGAAAGAACCTCAGAAGTGAATAAGATACGTTTTGGAACTATGGGACTCAATTTCTTAATTACAAAAAAAATTATTTTACTTACACTGCAGAAAAGAGTTTTTTTTTTTTTAATTTAGGAATAGAGCATATAATTTGATTTCTGTAGTATATAGAAGAAAGCTGAGAAATATAAAAATAAGAGAGTATTATGCCATTTTAATTAATTCATTAATTTTAATTAATTAATTAATTAATTAATTTATTTATTTATTTATTCTGGTGTAGTTAAGGCCATCAGGCCTTCTCTTCCACAACACCAGGAATACAAATACAATGATAGAAATAAACAGAAAAAAACACTATATACAAAATAAAGCTACACAAGACACCTATAATAATTTTATGTCCTACAGTACGGCCTGTCCATAGCTTTTACGAACTGGTAACGTACATCTAGTGAATGAAAAATTATTAATGTGAATTGCGTTAAATAAAAGCGACGTACGAGCCGCCACTGGAGAACAACTGTTATTTTATAAGATTATGCTTTTCGTGGAGTGCGGTCACCCCTGTAGCCTACTGCCCCAGTGCAGTAAGCAAGAGAGAGAGAGGGAGAGAGCGAACCGTCTCGCCTCAGAGGCGACCAAACCTCGCATTAGCCATCTGACGCGTTCATCTCGCTGAGATGCTGCAGACTTGAGTCTCGGAGGTATTCTAGAGACTTTTTGTGCCGGTGGTGGTTCAGTTAGTGACTCATAGTGTAAGAAGTTGCCGCCGCAGCTACTGTCATTGGTGGAAACGGGATGTCTTCAATGCAAGAGTTGGCTATAGCAGTCTGCTCATTAATTCACTCACAACCAAGACGGACTTGAAAAATATATTATATGATTTACGAATAAACACATTCTGTATTTACACACTAATAAAAGTGAAGAGCTTGTAAAAATTAAGCGAGAAGATTCTCTTGAAAAACGAGTTGATTCAGAAAATTCTGAGACTATTTTGATTTATAAACCACCCTACCACATTATCTCCTGGCCTAGTTGTCTCATAAGGTTTCTTTTTAGTATCACTTGTGACGTTTACATCTGTTTTCGGACAGTTGACTAAACAACAACAATCATACAATTTTGTGTTCAAGAATGCAGTGACATTGATATATTGTTGTTGAAAGGATTGTATATTTAGTAGGTTATTTTACGACGCTTTATCAACATCTTAGGTTATTTAGCGTCTGAATGAGATGAAGGTGATAATGCCGGTAAAATGAGTCCGGAGTCCAGCACCGAAAGTTACCCAGCATTTGCTCAACCTCAACCAGGTAACCTGCCCCGACCGGGAATCGAACCCGGGCCATCTAGTTTCGCAGCCAGACGCGCTGACCGTTACTCCACAGGTGTGGACGAAAGGATTGTATAGATTCTCCATGAAGTAGATGGCTTACGTATGGAACAAACTTCCGAAATATACGCCAAAACCACTTTTTCTATTATAGTAGACACTGTTTCCTCTTTACATCAATTTCCAAACTTTTATTGACTTCTTTCGTGTAACAGCTTGGACCTTTGTTGGATTAGCATAGATAGGGTAAATTTAAAAACCATAATGGAAATCTGATAAGCTATTACTCGTATATTAAGTTAAGTTAAACACAAGGTCCGTCTATGCTTATCTGTTTGGAACAATTAACTAGAAGTTATTTGTACACATTTTGTTTATTACATATAGGCTAATCAATTTAATGTTCTTTCATATATAAGTAGGCTATAAAATATAGGAGTACCATTTGAAATTTCAAAGTGAGGGTGGTTGGGGGTTGGGAGTGAAAAGTGAAATCTAAAATGAAATGAAGCCTGGTTTCAGACTTCCTCTTCAATATCTAAATAGGGGTATCTTATGCGAAGTTTTACCGTTAGATGGCAGGGGCGTTCGATGCTGCACAACATGTTGTAGGGCTATACTGAGAATCATGTAAGAGTAATTCCTAAAATAATAATTCGGGCGTCTCTTCAGTGTTGCCAACTAATACTAGATATCACCGAAAGAGAATAAAATCACACGATGCCATGTACTATACAGACGTGGACAAATTATTAACAAAATTGACAATTTTTATGATAATTCTGTTCACAAAATTTGACTTTTTAATTTAGATTACGGTTGACAATTTTGCGTATTTCTATCATTACAATAGACAGAAATATGCAAAAATGTCAACTTTAGTTTCAATTGAAGAGTTAAATTTTGTAAAAATATATAATAAAAATCTTCAATTTTGCTAATAATTTATAAATTAGCAAAAATGTCAACTACAGTCTAAATTGAAGAGTCAAATTTTGTAAAACTATAAAATAAAGTCTTCAGTTTTGCTAATAATTTGAAAATATCCAAAATGTCAACTGTATTCCAAATTGAAGAATCGAATTTTGTAAAAATATATAATAAAAACCTTCAGTTTTGCTAATATTTTGTAAATATGCAAAAATATCCAATGTAGTCCAAATTGAAGCGTTAAATTTTCTAAAAATATACAATACAAATCTTCAATTTTGCTAATAATTTCGAAATACGCAAAAATGTCAACTGTAGTCTAAATTGAAGACTCATATTTTGTAAAAATATATTGTAAACATTTTCAATTTTGCTAATAATTTGTCCACGTCTGTAATAATAATAATAATAATAATAATAATAATAATAATAATAATAATAATAATAATGATAGTAATAATAATAATACAGTATTAACAATAACGATGTCTTGCTTATTTACCACATATTCTCATCTTTATGTTGGAGAGGTATTTTCTAAAAGATTCAATAATTTGTGAAAGAGTAGGCCTATATTTTTCTTCTGAACCTCTCGCACATTATGTCAGTAGTACAGTAGATTAGTGTATGATCTAATATTAAAATATATTTTGTTTGATCACATGAAATGATTAGTATCATTTCCGAAAACGAACGCCACTTTGAAATGTATGCTTTAGAATATTCACTCCATTATTGTAATAAAAGTCTAAACTCGAAATAAATTAATTAAAACGTGAAATGGTATTTCTATCAGTTACTCAAGGACATGTATCACACGAAATATGTTATGTTTATTTGCACTTAGCCTACCTGACTCTAATCTTGAAATTGTAACCACAACACAAAGCAACACATACAATAACTATTATGTATTAATATTAATATTGATATTAATTAATTATTAGTATGTTCAAATTTCACTAGCTTCCAGTAATGAGCTCAAAAATCTAGAACAATTTGAATTTTCAGAATTTAAACTACTGACAACTTGTGTCACTGCTGCCAACATAACAGTTGTAAAATCACTACCAGTTGTAGTATTTCTCAGTACCGTAATTCGAAATGAAGTTGAATAACATTTACAACTGGGCGTTAAAGCATAGGATGAAAATAAATGGTTCTAAAAGTAAATCTATAACATTTTGTAAAACCCGAGAGGAAACTAGTCTTAATTACGAATTCAGTGGTGTTGTAATTCCGCAAGAACAATGTTGTAAATACCTAGGAGTGTATTTAAACTCCAAACTTTCTTGGGGAGAGCATGTTGATAATGTTACAGGCAAAGCATGGAGGGCACTTCACTTTATTATGAGAATCTTGAGAAAGGCTAGCCCCAAATCGAGGGAAATAGCATATCTAACATTAGTGCGACCGTTAATGGAATACGGAACTACGTGTTGGGATCCCTATAGAACATATCAGATAAATTCCTTAGAAAGAATCCAGTATAGGGCAGCTAAATTTGTTAAAGGTAAAAGAGAAGATGGGAACGATACGATAAAAGAACTTAAATGGGAAACTTTGGAAAACAGACGTAGGAAAACTAGAATAACATCATTGTATAGAGCACATCTAGGTCAGAAAGCATGGGTAGACATAACGGCTCGGTTAGAAAAGCCAACGTACTATGGTAGAAACGATCATGATTTTAAAAACAAATGTAGGAAACAGAAAACGGATGTAGGTAAATTCTCATTTTTAAATAGAACTATAAATGATTGGAATGACCTACCTGCAGCGGTCTTTGAGGGCTGTCCTTCCTTAAGGAGATTCAAGAATAATTTAAAGAGTTGTGTATAAAGTGAAAATTAAAATTAAGGTGACATTCAACATTTAATTTTTTAAGGTGACATGTATTTATCTAGCCTGACGAGTTTACTTCCTTGGTTTGAATTGTAAATTATTTAAAAATAGCGTGTAAGAGGGCCTTAGACTAGAAATGTTTAGTTTAAATGTAGTTCTGTTTATAAGTATGCATAAGAATGCAATTATTTGACTTATTTGAACTGTTGTATCAGTGAAGCGAGGTGAGTCAGTGAAGTTATGGTTTTACAGTGCAGTGAACAGTTCCGATCAGTGATAATTTATAGCGTCAATGAAATGTGTTCTATAGTGTCAGTGAAATGTGTTACAGAGTGTCAGTGAAATGTGTGCTAAAGTGTCAGTGAAATGCGTCATAGTCCCACTACAGGGAATGAGATGAGAGTAAAGTGAAAGACTATTGAAACTTATGTAGGACCTATACATAATTATGTAGGTTGTGTTGTAAAATTAGGTGTTTTATTTTATGTTTTATTATTATTGTGTTAAATTGTATTGTGTATTCTTATTGTATTCTGTATAAAATTGTATATGTGTTGTAAATTGTATTATGTATTGTAAATTTTATTGTGTATTGCTTATCATTCTAACTGTGTATTGTTAATATTGTATATACCACTGCCACCGGGTGCTTGCCCACTTGCAGTGTAAATAAATACATACATACAAAGGAAAATTCAACCTGCAAACTAGAAAATCACCGTAATCCACTAGCTTATGTCGTACTGGGGGGAAAATGCTTAGGTTTCACCCTTAAGGTATTAAGTAAGCTGACCCGGACTATATATTATGTCATATGCTACAGTTCATTGCATTCTCCCGCTTGTTGGTTTTCTGTGCGTGTCAAAATTATATTTATATTATTTTGTTTAATCAACTGTAGTATAATTTCATTTCATTCAATATTTTCTCACCTCATAATTTAATTTAATTTAATTTGCAGTAAATACCGGTAGTAGCTTAAACTTGTATAATACTGAGCGATTCCCCTTAAGAGATGGATAGGGAAATCTGCAGAATGCAGAATATACTGTAGATACGAGTAAACTGAATGTTTATGGATCTAAACAAGAACTTTCAGAACGAGGTGCACAAATAAAAAATAATAGGAACTTTGTAGAAGGTGAATATTTCCTCTTTAATCATTAATATAGTAAGTATCGCACGCGAAAAATAGAATACGCAGCCACCAATGTGTTTATATATGGAAGGGACTATCGGACTTGAATTCCTCCTATTTTTTCTCTAATTGCAGAGAGATCAAATGCAATTTTTAATAGGATGATAAAATATGATCGAAGTAGTATCACGATTATTCGTGGGTTTTGTTAGTTAAGGACATGCAGTTTTGAATATGTTGGATAATTTTGAAAATTTGAAATTAAAACATGATTTTTAATAGTCTACACTAAAGGCATTATTCACGAAATGGATTTTTGTAGTCAAGGTTTCGTTACTTTCTTATTTTATACATAGACTATATTATTTATAGGCCTATCCTATATATTTTTCACTACGGATCGTCCTGGATAATAATCATCCCAGTTATTCGAGGGTTTATTGTAGGCTATTATCGTCCCATTGTAAAATGTATGTGTAAACTTCGAGACGTCTGCAAGTACTGAATATAATCTAAGCTAACATAGCTTGCTGTCGAGGTTGCATATATTTTTATTACAATTTTTCTTTGCCCTCTTCCAAAATTAAACTGTAGCCAGCAATTCCTTACTTGAAGTAGTTCTTTTGTTTAATATTGAGGCACAATTTAATTAGTTTTTTATTTTTTGTTGAAAGCATAATTATATTCAGAATCTTTCGGGACTTGACTGAAGGTAAAAAGCTTTAGATATAGGAATACAACAATTTTTAATTTTTAGTTGTTTTTAAGAGTATTTAATATACTAATACACTACGTAAATCCTCGATGTGTATATACTGGAAAGCAAATGCACACGCAAAGATCATCCCTCAAAGTACATGCGCGCTATCTGTTGGTGCTAGTTCAGGATATCTCGATTGACGTGTGTTGTCTTTATTTAGACTGGGAAGTTTTGAAATGAAAGCCCTGTATATAACTTAATAACAAAACAACTAGTCCTATTTTATTTCAAGCTGCAACTGATTCTGCTATCATGTTTTGTGCGATCGCATAATTAGAGCTTATTTGCAGTGACTTTTTTTAAACGCGCTTCAAGGACCGGGACAAAGCCCCGGATCTGTCTTGTCGATTCCCAGGATTAATAGATAGGCTGAAATGTCTGAAACATCATTACATCACTTGTGACGTATCCAAGAAGCTTTGTCGATAACCTAAAACATGGATAAAGAAATAAGAAATAGAATAAAGTAATGCAACAAGGACACTACAAGAAAAACTTAAAAAAAATATATATAAGGATTGAACACCTGCATGAAGACCTCGAATCAAACTACGCAGACAAAAATATTAGTTTTAACAGAATGTTGCGATGTCATGAATCATGCAGAAATTCCGCCAGCAACAAGCATTAATTTTGGAGATAGTCTGAAAAAAGAGACAGAATTTGTTTCGCAGTAGGAGACAGGTATTACATAAATAGCAGAGAATTGGGTTTCAATGCCACTCTGCTTGCTTGTGTTTTCTCAGAAGACATAAACAATTAGTGGTGGATATTAATATATTGTGCTGTCTAACGTACAGTACGTCGTGCTGTCTAACGTTTATGGATAAATAACGTCACTCATGATGAAATTTCTTAGTCGTTTGAATATAATTTCGAATTTTCACATTTTAAGTGAATTTTTCGACACAACATTTATCTTCCAAACTTATAATACTTTTAGTTATGGTTTTGTAAACAAAATGGCCATTTTATAAACAATTGAAGAATGTGACTCCAAAAATCGCTCAGTCCATTTGGCCATTTTTATTATTTATACATATATATCATTTTTTAGACCTCTATCATATTTTAAGCTCCTTTTCTTTCAAAACAACGCTAATCCTTGTCTAAAAGTTTGTGTTATTGTGCGTGTCACTTGAAAACTCGCTCAGTCTGTAGATTGATGTATAAAAAACTAGCCCAGTCTTTTCATAAAAATGAACTTATTGCGTTTTTTTTAAGGGAATACAATTTAATTATAAAATACACGTTTTTTTGTCAATTTTGTAACAGTGTTCATTAAAATTGATAAAATACATTAAAATTGAAGAAAATACATTACAGTTGTATGGGCACTTGTCTATGGAGCTTATTTATTTATCATACACGTTTCGGGGATTGCATCTCAATCATCAGTGATGTCAAGACTGCAACGGAAATTTTTACAATTTTAACTGAAATAGTTAGCCTACTTATCATATGTTAAAATTTGAGAGATTTTAAAAAGAGTTTAAAAAACAATAAATTGTCATGAAATTACAGTGATTACAATATGATTTGACTTTAAAATGTTTACAAGTAAAAATGAGAATATAGTAAGTTCAAACAATAAAAATTAAATTATATTTGTTCTAAAATGTTAAAAGAATGTTTTTTTAAATAAAATACATAAATTATATAATGTAATTAGTTTGAACTTGAAAATACGGAAGTTTAAGATTTACGTATAAAAACTGTTGATAAAAATAACATCATTGTAATCATCTTGCAAATTGAAAAAGACCATGTAACAAAAGTGCTCATACAACTGTAATGCATTTTATGCTCGACCATGCCGAAATGTAGTATTTATACACGTGGTAGCAGTCCTTTAATGCATGTCATTAAAGTACACCTACTCATTGAAGTACAGGTGTTTTCAGCCAATGACAACTCAGCTTACAGGTGTTCAGCCAATAACAAGTCAGCTTTGTACCGTTATAAAACCGCAAGTATCGATTATTCTCGGATATGCAATCGAAAGAGAATTAGAGAAAAGTCACGGAGGCTGGAAATCCAATACTGTCGCAGAAGGTTATGTTCTGTTACTATAATAATTAGCGTTAATTGTAAATAATATTCAAATAAATTCAATTTGTCATCTCGTTTTTCAACGTCGAATTCAATAATCAAGGTTATACCAAGTTTAACGGGATTACACAAGGTCAATGACATTATTGTTCCTCGGAAAAAATCAGTACTTTCGCGTCTGCGCACATCTCACAATTCACGACCTAGAACAAGGTCACTTCCGATCTTGTCAGATACAAATAAAATGTATACATCTAAATAATTTCAAGTTATAAATATGGTCGAGCATAAAAAGTCGTATGCAACTCGCCTATAATGGTAATTAAGAAGCTCGTATGAAAATTATGAAACTCACTTGCGCTCGTTTCATAAACATCCATACTAGCTTCTTAATTACTATTATTATAGGTTCGTTGCATAATGTACTAGTCTTCAATTTTAATGTATTTTAGGAATAGAATTTATTATTACAATCAGGAAACTACAAAAATACATATTAAATACAATAGTAACAAAAATACATTAAAAACTCTTGTATACATCAAACAAAAAATAACATGTCAAATATTTAAACAAAAACAGAAATATAAATTAAAGAATTTACCCCCCGTATGAGCAAACGCTCGTGGTGAGGAGTTCAAAACCGCACTGTAGATAAACAGGAAGAAGAAGAAGACAAAATAACAATTAATATAAGCAATAAAATAGCACAGACTACAAAAGCAAGAGCCTATGTTATGATGAAAAGCACTCATTCAAGTCTGCTTCACAGGGAGCTAATTGTCACTAACAGTTTAAAAAGTTTATAACCAATATTTACTAGTATATAAGACTGATATTTAACGATTAATTATCTAATCCTGTATTAAGTTCTTTTAATAATTTCTTTAATTTTTAAGTTTAAATTTAATCGTAGGCCTACTTACGTTAGCTAAAACAGGGTATTGAGAAATGAATTTGTTGTATAGTTTTAAACCATAGTTGAAGCCGTGTTTCATACCAGCAGCCGTTGAGCTTTTGGATTCTGTGAAATGAAATATGTTCATTCTCGTATTAGAATTATGCCAATATATGTTGAAAATTTCCTTGTTTTTATGAAAGAAAGAAAACACAGAAATAAATAAATAAATAAATAAATAAATAAATAAATAAATAAATAAATAAATAAATAAATAAATAAATAAATAAATAAATAAATAAATAAATAAATAAATAAATAAATAAATAAATAAATAAATGGGTAAATAAGTTAATAATTAAATAAATAAATAAGGAAATACATAACTAACTGAATAAATAAGTAAGGAAATAAATAAATAAATAAATGAGTAAATTTCAATTTTTTTTCTACTAATAATTTATTTTTTATTAAGATCGGCCAAAAAATAATAGTATGCATACATGTGTTAAATGCGTAATAGACGTTCAAAAAATGAGTAAATAAGTTAATAATTAAATAAGTAAATAAATGAGTAAATAAGTTAATAATTAAATAAGTAAATAAATAAGGAAATAAGTATATAAATAAAAGTAATAAATATATAAATAAATAAGTTAATAAATAAGTAAATGAGTAACTAAAAAGATAAACAAATAAGTAAATAAATTATTAAGTAAATAAATAAATGAATGAATGAATGAATGAATGAATGAATGAATAAAGTAAATAACTATTTATAATACAGCACATAAATTGCATTACATTCATTTCACTCTTAATCATATCCTTACAAATAAGGATCAGTCTCTTAAAGATACAAATGTCACAAGAATATCCAACCGAGAGAATAAACGTCTAATGCAATTACAGGGATCCTATGAAACCCCTGTGACTTTTATATCACCCTTATTTGTCTCACATGACAGAAAAATAAGTCTTCCTGCTCCACATTCTGGACTTCTGGGTTTCTCGAATCGAGATCACACAAATAGCCGTAACTTTGCTCATCAGGTGATACTATGAAGTTGAAATCTTGCAGAGACAAAGAAATTGCGAAAGAAGCTCCTCGCCCGTAATTAAATATAAACTATTGCACGAGTCTTACCTTTTAATTCATTATCGACAGGTATTTCCATCTTTATTTCCTTGTGTAGCAAGGTGAATGGTAAGTCTGAATATCTGGGTCTGCTTTCATTCGAACATATAAAAACTTAAAGAGGAATCTGGTAATAAAACCAGTCTGTATAATCCTGAAGGTGTTTGTCGACACGTACCAACTATTAGGGTTGAATTTATAAAGCCTTCGATGCCTGTTCAGCAAAATCTAGACAGATCATAAAGTTGTATTGCTACTTCTTCTTCTACCCGGATTTCTCTGTGCTTGGTCTTGATTTTCTACTTTAACAGGAACTGAAATTGTTCCATGAATGAGTTATTTTCCTCAACTTCTATTACATTATACATAAACCTATGTATGTATGTATGTATGTATGTATGTATGTATGTATGTATGTATGTATGTATGTATGTATGTATGTATGTATGTATGTATGTATGGTCAACGCGTCTGACTGCGAAACCAGGTGGTCCGGGTTCGAATCTCAGTCGGGCAAGTTACCTGGTTAAGGTTTTTCCGAGGTTTTTCTTTTACCCAATATGAGGAAATGTTAGGTAACTATCGATGCTGGATCCCGGACTCATTTTACGGGCATTATCACCTTCATTTCATTCAGGCGCTACATAATCTCAGAAGTTTATACAACGTCGTAAAATAACTCACTAAAAAGTATTGTGTATGTATGTATGTATGTATGTATGTATGTATGTATGTATGTATGTATGTATGTATGTATGTAATGATCCACAACTGTGGAGTAACGATTAGCGCGTCTAGCCGCGAAACCAGGTGGCCCGGGTTCGATTCCCGGTCGGGGCAAGTTACCTGGTTGAGGTTTTTTCCGGGGTTTTCCCTTAACCCAATATGAGCAAATGCTGTGTAACTTTCGGTGTTGGACTCCGGACTCATTTCACCGGCATTATCACCTTCATCTCATTCAGACGCTAAATAACCTAAGATGTTGATAAAGCGTCATAAAATAACCTACTAGAATAAAAAAAAAATATGCATGTATGTGACGAAGGAATGGACATTTTTGTGGTTTTGAGCCGTCATTAAAAATACTTTAGTACCAAAGAAGCTGCAATTGAAACTTATAAACTTGAAGGTGTATTGAAATAATAGTTTCAATAGAGGTGGTACTAGACTGATAGACAATCAAGGTTCGAACGGGGTGACCTTTTAACAACATAGATCAGAACGAATTTTCAACTGATCCAGTTTATTTATATTTGCAATTGCAGTTGTGTTGTAAGCTGATAATAAAATTTTCGAGATTGGTTGTTTTTGGTATTATGACGGCAATACAATTTCAAGGTTTGAAATTGCGGTGCACACTATTTGCATGTAATGACCGTTTGTGTCTGTAAAAATCCGATATTTCCTCATTGCGTAACTCTTAAGGTCTCTACTTGCAGCCGGATAGTATTTCATTCCTGCGGTATCCCTCACATTATATGACCATGAATGGAATTAATACCTTTCTCCTTTCAGCAGCGTTAATCAGATTTGCCATTCGCACACAATTATACACCGGGGAATATAAAGAAGGTACATCTTCAATTAACAAAGAAGTAATCAATACAGATGTTACGAGGGTGAAGAGGACAAAGGAACGAGAAGAGGACAGAGTTGAATGAATTTCAATACAATTTGAAGGTCAGTCTTCTTGGAGTATCCTATTGTTTTCCTCAAAAAGGCAAGGGAATGACGAAGTGACTCGAGTTTTCGAAATATTCCCGTCTTTATTGTTACAGCAGGTTCGCTTGACCTGCGCGGGGAAGAGCGGATTCTCCTCTTGTCGCTGCAACATGGGTGCCGGTGTTGCTGGGCTTATAAGGCAAAGTTCCTGTCAGGTTTTCCTACTTGCCTTTCACTTATTCTCCCGACGACTTTAGCAGTCCTTTCTTTTCTCTTCTTATGTAAGTCAGTAGGACTTCCAGTGACGGACACAGTGATCGGACTTGCTTAATTAACGGGCAGTAGAAGTCGCTGGGATTCACGGGCCTGAGTAGTAGTGTTCTAAGCAGCAACTGGAACCGGGGAAGTGAGGTCAAGTCAGTCGTGAAGTCGAAAGCAATTTTATTGGGAATCAGGATTGCTTAATAGGCCTACAGTTGAACTTAGTTATAGCGTCATCAAAAGTAATAAACAAATGATGTCGCAATAAACAAATATCGCTATAAAAGTAAACAAATACAATAGGCCTAAATAAAATTCCGAGAAGAAATGCATTCACAGTATTACGTATTTTGTACTCTTCTATGATTCAACACCTCCAGACCCAAAATGTACCTCGTGTGATCTACAAGAAGATATGAACAGGGACCATCTACTTCGCTGTCCAACCTTAACCAAAGTGAAGGAGTATGATCGATACTGGGAGGCGAGGAACTTAATGAGCAGGGAACGGATTTATATGGACTAAAAATATATGAAATATGTAAATATATATGTAGTTATTTTTACCAAAATATGGAATTAAATATGGATTTTTACCAAAATATGGAATTAAATATGGACTTAAAATTATAAAAAAATGACTATGTACGTTAAATATTGGTACATTTTAATCAAACTAAACAAAAAATATAATGGACGTACCTTATCTTCCAATGTAGTTTCAACAAAACACAATTTTTATTGTCTGTTACCATAACAATAGGTTACAAACATTTCTTTCAAGTGCTGAAAAGTGAATCTTCTTCTATTGTCTCTGAGGATAGATTTATACTGACTAAAAGAGCGTTCGACGTCACAAGAAGTAACTGGTACATAATTCAATTTCACAATGTCTGCTGGGGATAAGTCCAAGTTAATCTTCACTGTTGATTCACCACTCATCACAGCAACAACCTTTTGTAGTTCTTCATATCCAGGGTTTTTTGAAAGTACAGTGTCCACCTTAGCTCTTACTGCATCTGCAACTTTACCTCTACCACGATTCAGTTGTTCCACAGTACTATTTATAATTTCAAAACTTTCAGATAGTGAAAGGTGCCTATTTTGGAGACTTTTGAGCGTTTTTATGATGCATGAAAATGTATGCTGAATGTGAGCTAAGTCATTCTTCACACTTATGTCACAGGTAACTGTTTTCGCAGTATCAATTGAGACTGCATCTTCAGAGTCCAATGCAAGGAGAACATTGTTAATAGAGTCTATATGTTCGGCATAATATTCAACTGCTTCTAGCCATGTACCCCATCTAGTTAAAATTGGCTTTGGTGGCAATGGAATTTCAGGGTACATTTCTTTCAACACGTTAACTCTACTGGGAGCTTTGAGAAATACTTTTTTCACTGATGAAATCAACAAATCTACTTTAGGGAAATTGTCTCTGACCACTTCTGCCACACGATGAAATGCATGCGCCACACAAGTAAAATGAGTCAATTTAGGATATACAACAGATAATGCTTGTCCAGCTTTGACCATATAAGGGGCAGCATCGCTAATAAAGAATAACACATTATCGTACATAATACCCTTTGGCCACAGGATACCCATAGCTTCGTTGAACAGTTTAACTATAGTTTTGTTATTGCACTTTTCTAGAACATCACAATGTAAAAGAATTCGTTCAGAATATTGTTCACTTAACAAACCGATAACTACATTACCAACAAGTCTACCTTCTTTGTCGGGAGTCTCATCAATGGAAACCCAAATTGAACTATCTTTAATTTCATCTCTTATCTTCTGTATTGTCTCATCGTAGATGGATGGAGCATACGTCTTCCTAAGTGTTGACTCATCCGGGATTGTATGTTGAGTATATTTTTCAAGGAATTCCCTGAAGACCTTATTCTTTAGTTTGTAGAGAGGAATATCAGCAGAGATGAGAGAACGGCACAGGTCGATGTTAAACTCAGATCTTACATTCGATGTTGTTGGTTGTGTTAAAAACAATTGTCTCTGCTTGGAATTTAGTTGTTTGTTGGCCTGATGTTTACTAGTTGTAATGTGTTGTTGCACCAGGAACTTTTGTGTAGATGATACTGCACACTGACACAAATTACAAAATAATATTTTATTGTCAGTTGATAAACCATCTTCTTTAAATTCTGAAATGTAACTTGTTAGTTTTGATTTTAAATTGACTGAATGACGTACTTTTGGCATATTTACCGTCTTTATAGTATGATTTACAAAACTGAACCTATGTGTACTCTGACTGGCATTTAACTGTTGAGCTGCACAACTGAAGTCTGTTAAAAATTTTAAATTAAATTAATACAGTTTTGTAACTTACTTTCCCATTGTTGATAGGACTGCTAATTTTCAAATAACTCTGATGTTAAAGGGATTACTGAACATGTGTTTAAATCTCTATTGTTGAAATGTATTTTTAAAAGTTAATGGAATTTTGTTTTGTTTTATTGTTAAACCTAATATAATATGGACTGTTTTATATGAAATATGGAAAATATATGGAAATTAACGAAAATATGTACTAAACTCTAAAATATGGAAAAATATGGAAAATAAAAGTAGGATTTTTCAACCCTACACATTGTGAAACATAAAGATAATGCAAAATATAAATTATATTAGCTTTATAAGTAAATATGTATTTACATATAAATCCTTTCCCTGTTAATGAGACAGCGAAGGGCATTTTCTTCTCCTTTTGCATTGTCGTAGTTTTTTTATTTATTTTTTCATATTGAAGTTGTGTTTAGGTCAAAGATGTAAATCTCAGTAGCTGTCATTGGAATATAAATAAATAAATAAATAAACAAATAAATAAATAAATAAATAAATTTGTAATTTTATAATTTTTATAGACTTATATATAGTATTAAGGGGAGATTGAACTGCCTTTGTTCACAATACTAAATTTCTTATGTTCAGGTGCAATTTTCTCAAGAATTATAAGAGCCAGATGAATGAATTTTTTCTAGTAAATATTACAGACCTAGTTTTATAGATTAGACCTCATTTTATAGTTGATTCTTGCTAAAAATTTGTTAAAAAATATTTTTTAATTTCTGTACTTTTACTTAAATATCTATAATTATAGTATTCACGAAACGTTTAAATTAAATAAAATTTGGTTTAGTGCATAACTTTTGTTGTAGTAAGAGTCTCTGTGAAATTAAAAATTTTTATATTAAGTACTTTCTGAGAAAAGTGCACCAGAGTACACAAAAATATACTTACTTACAAATGGCTTTTAAAGAACCCGAAGGTTCATTGCCGCCCTCATATCAGCCCGCCATCGGTCCCTATCCCGTGCAAGATTAATCCAGTCTCTATTATCATATCCCACCTCCCTCAAATCCATTTTAATATTATCCTCCCATCTACGTCTCGGCCTCCCTAAAGGTCTTTTTCCCTCCGGTCTCCCAATACTCTATATGCATTTCTGGATTCGCCCATACGTGCTACATGCCCTGCCCATCTCAAACGTCTCGATTTAATGTTCCTAATTATGTCGGGTGAAGAATACAATGCGTGCAGTTCTGCGTTGTGTAACTTTCTCCATTCTCCTGTAACTTCATCCCGCTTAGCCCCAAATATTTTCCTAAGTACCTTATTCTCAAACACCCTTAACCTATGTTCCTCTCTCAGAGTGAGAGTCAAAGTTTCACAACCATACAGAACAACCGGTAATATAACTGTTTTATAAATTCTAACTTTCAGATTTTTTGACAGCAGACTGGATGATAAAAGCTCCTCAACCGAATAATAACACGCATTTCCCATATTTATTCTGCGTTTAATTTCCTCCCGAGTATCATTTATATTTGTTACTGTTGCTCCAAGATATTTGAATTTTTCCACCTCTTCGAAGGATAAATCTCCAATTTTTATATTTCCATTTCGTACAATATTCTGGTCACGAGACATAATCATATACTTTGTCTTTTCGGGATTTACTTCCAAACCGATCGCTTTACTTGCTTCAAGTAAAATTTCCGTGTTTTCCCTAATCGTTTGTGTATTTTCTCCTAACATATTCACGTCATCCGCATAGACAAGAAGCTGATGTAACCCGTTCAATTCCAAACCCTGCCTGTTATCCTGAACTTTCCTAATGGCATATTCTAAAGCGAAGTTAAAAAGTAAGGTGATAGTGCATCTCCCTGCTTTAGCCCGCAGTGAATTGGAAAAGCATCAGTTAGAAACTGACCTATACGGACTCTGCTGTATGTTTCATGAAAAACGAATGTAAAGTTTTCTTTGTTTTCACTTACAATGAAATCGCCCTAAAATGCTCCAACCTCATATTCCTCGCCTTCATCATTTTCTCTCTTCCTGTTTGTGTCTTCTTGTTTTTCTTGCGTGTTTCTATGAGTTATAATAAGGAAATGACTGAAGTTTTATGAGAAAAGGAGATGTGGCATTTTATGCATAGAGGTAGAAAATGTGTGAAAATCAAGACAAGAACAACAGTAAACACAAAACTAATTTCATAATCATATTCTAGGCATACTGAACTACAAAAGGACACAAAAAAATAAATAAATAAAATTTCAGATTTTTAGTCCTAATTTGATTGTTGAAAATGTGCGAATAACGAAAAAATCACAACTTCACAGCACAATTCAAACAAAAAAAAAAATTACAGTACACATAGGAATTGGAAAATATAGCAGCGTGACAAACAATTGAATGAAATGTCCCGAGAAAAATAACCTCAACCAAGTAACTTGTCCCAACCAGGATTTGACCCCTGGCCCGCTCGTTTCACAGCAAGGCATACTAACCGTTATTCCGCAGTAGCGAACCCGCTGGGTTGAGAAGCGCGTACGCACTCTATTCACAAAATAGTTAATCTAAAATGTAGATTAACATCTAAATTGGTATGCAAGTAATTTACTATAGATCTATTAATAAGGAAATATCATCGTCCAGAAATATATTGTTTCTTTATTAGTTAAGTTACTCGTTAAGACATTCATTTTGTATTCAACAACAGTTCGGTCATTATCTTGGCTCCTGCTTACACATAATATTGTCGTCAAAACAATGTAATGTACGTAGGGTTTGGACTTTTTTCTGGTAATGCTCAGTGGAGCTGTTTGTATTGTAATAAAATATGATACGCGTCTTTTGAATATTTATCAGCATATTCTTCTACTGTCAGGAAAATAAAAACAACAAAAGAAAATTAATGAAAATCTAAACATCAGGCAATATAATTCCCTTGTATTTCAAAAGAAATGAATAAACATAAAGAGGGGGACAGGTACTACATCAAAATTTTATGATGATAAATTTTGATTG
This sequence comes from Periplaneta americana, assembly GCF_040183065.1. Lineage (NCBI taxonomy): Eukaryota > Metazoa > Arthropoda > Insecta > Blattodea > Blattidae > Periplaneta > Periplaneta americana. The sequence goes on along the minus strand of NC_091120.1, from coordinate 39,729,891 downwards.
GGGGATTTTCATTGTTGCTGAAAAAAAATGTGGCAAAGGATTCACATAATCCCTGTAATTGCCTAAAACGTTTATGCTCTCTGTTGCGGTTTTTAGTCTAATATAGCCTATAGGTATTTAAGGAATGGGCTTTTATTTATGTGAATTGTGAATGTGACTGAGAGGGAAATAAATTTAACGTATCTTATGTGTTGTATTGTTAATGAATAATTGCTTTTCCTTTATTTACATAAACTATGTGGTACGATTCCCGGCGTAGGCAATGGAATAAATTTATCTTCCCTCTACTGGATGTTTGTCCGTTGTTTTGTGATTGTCTTATGATGTCTCTGCGGTGACTCTGTCTTTTGCCAATCCCAAATCCAGGGAGGGCAGCAATATTTAGATAGCTAGTGATCTGGAGGAGGAAAATCGAAGAAAGAAAGAAAAAAATAAAGAAAGAAAGAGAGAAAGGAAGAAAAGAAAGAAAGGAGGAAAGAAATAAAGGAGAAAGGAAGAAAGAAAGAAAGAAAGGAAGGGAGGAAGAGAGAGGAAGAGAAGGAAAGAAAGGAAGAGAAAGAAAGGAAGGAGAAAAGACAGAAGGAAGGAGGAAAGGAAGAAAGAAAAGAGAAAAGGACGAAAGAAAGAAAGAAAGGGAAGAAGAGAGGAAGAGAAAGAAAGGAAGAGAAAGAAAGAAAGGAAAGAGAAGAGAAAGAAGGAAGGAGGAAAGGAAGAAAGAAAAGAGAAAAGGAAGAAAGAAAGAAAGAAAGAAAGAAGGAAAGAAAGAGAGAAAGAAAGAAAGAAGGAAGAAAAGAAGGAAGAGAGAAAGAAAGGAAGAGAAAGAAAGGAAGAAAGGAAGGAGAAAAGGAAGAAAGAAAGAAAAGAAAGAAGGAAGGAGGAAAGGAAGTAGGAAGGCAGAAAGAAAGGGAGAAAGAAAGAAAGGAAGGGAGGAAGAGAGAGGAAGAGCAAGAAAGAAAGAAAGGAAGAAGGAGAAAAGGAAGAAGGAAGAAAGAAATGAAGAGAGAAGAAGATAAAGAAAGGAAGGAAGGAGAAAAGGAAGAAAGAAAGAAAATAAAGAAGAAGGAAAGGAAGAAAGAAGAAAGAAAGGAAGGAAGAGAGGAGGAGAAAGAAAGAAAGGAAGAGAAAGGAAGGAAGAAAGGAAGGATGGAAGAAGAAAGAATCAATATACTACACACCATACTCGTATTATGTAGAAATTTTTTGCAATGGAATAAGTGTGTTTGATCTGAATTTGTTTGTTGGAAAGCAGGTAGTTTGTGTATGTGACAAGAGAAATAACAGATATAACAGTGTAAAAAAGTACGTTTAACTCTCTACCAAACACCATGTCAATGCAAGGGGCTGATCCGTTGCTAAGCAAGTGACGTTACATTAGAGTGACGTAACTAATTGCTGTTGCTAAACAAATGACGTCAGGTATTGAAAGTTCCGTAACGTTTTATCTTTTTCACCCTCGACAATAAACGTTTCACGTTAAAAGAAAAAGTGTCAAATTAAATATTCACAACGTTTCGGATATTAGATCTCTCTTCGCCTTCAGGCGAAAACTCAGATTGGCAAAAGAAAGATGTTCGTAATGTGATTATTATTATTATTATTATTATTATTATTATTATTATTATTATTATTATTATTCTCATCATCATCATCTTGAAGAGGGAGGGCGAAACTTCAGCCCTACGTCCATCATATAAACTGTCATATATACTAATCCTCGACTGCATACATTCTCATCTACACCAGCAGTCTCTGCTAAGGTTCACTGTGTATCAGGTTTCATACATGTCCCTAGACAAGCCCCGTCCGAAATTCGCCAACTTATCGGAGAAATGCTATAGGCCTACATGTTAAGATGGAATGTAAAACAGCAAGGGTGATGTTAATGCATATTATGGGGAAACGGAAGAACTTGAGAAAAACTCCAACTGCTACTCAGACCTGCCAACAATTGACACCGCGAATCGCCAAATGAGATGTCAAATTTCGTTATAAAGTCGCTAAATTTAGTTTTACAAGTAAAAAATGCGTATCTAAAGAAATGGCTAAGATTAACAATATCAAAACTGTAACTTTTACAGATATAAATCATCCATATTCTCCACTTCTACTGTAGCTGCTGACGTAGAAGACAAGGATTCATAGAAATGGGCCGGAAGTGAAACGTAAATACGCATCAGTAATTCCAGGCTTCGTATGTGTAACACGGTATTCCCAAAATCCTCAAGGTGCTCTTGACATAAGGTAGATATAGCAGTAACTGTTTTAATATGAGTTCTGTTACGTAGTTTTGATTTCATTAAGTTAAACTGGCCCAATAGGTGTTCTACCTCAGTATTTGAATAGGTTAGGGGAAGTACGGCCATAGTAAACATAGAAAACTTGTTAGCCGAAGCAGAATCTTTGTTCTGGTACATCTACACCAAACAATTTACTGTTGATGAAATGCTACCCCAATTAACAACGCTATAATTTCGTCAGGGGATTTCTCAAGATGTCATTATCGTCGTGCAGGGGTGTTCTTATAATGATAACGTTTTGAAATTGTACCAAGAAAAATATTTTCTCTGTAATAAGCTTAATATGAAAAATGTCAAAATACAAAATCATTGTTTCCAAATATATTTTATTAAAACAGCTGAAATGACTAAACGTGAAAACTTTGTCGCCAACTTAATTAATAAAAACTCCAGAAAAGTTGTTGGTCGCTATTTCCTAATTTTTATCGTTAGACACTCCCTCAAAACCGCTAGATCTAGCGACTTGTCGCTAAAGTTGGCAACACTGAAAGTCTGCTCTTCTGTGAACTAAATAAGTTATAAAGCGACTGTCAACTATCTTCGAAAGGAAAGAAAAATGTAAAGGTTCACAAACTACGTCGAATGTTTGTTATGATGTGCGTCGAAGACAAGCTGAGAGATAAAGGTCATAAATTACAGACTAGAAGGTTACCCCATATCTTGAGCAGCATGCCGCTGATTTGAAATGGATTGAACATGGCGTCATATAGTTCACGCGACCCGTTACGTAAGAGCGTCTCAGACGAAGAAGAACTGCGTAAACTGACTCATTCGTTGGGAATCAAGAAAACACAAATGCCAAATGCAAAGCCGACTTTGACTTTTGACGTCGAATCTGATTCGCACAGTCTCTTTATCGAAACACGTGACCAATACGTCACAGACACGAAGACGTGGTGACAAGTTTGATTGAATGACATGATAGATGCGGCAAGGACATCTGCTTTTGGGTTAGCGGCAGTGATAGCTCCAAGAAATGAACACGTGGATGTCGGAAAACATTATTCTCGTTTGAACGATTTAAAAATGTATTTATCACAAGAGCTATAATTTTCCAGTAGCTTCTAAGAATATAAGTTCAAGGAAAAGATAATGAAAAGCATTGTAGGCCTATCTAAAGACTTACTGTATGTTGTAGGAAAATCCTAAGTTTTAACTTTGTTGCTGTTTTGTGAGTGCTTCATCATCTCGTTTAACTGTTATTACTATCACTATGAATTTCATGGCCTAAAGACCTACTATACATGCATGAATGTATGAACCTAACATTAAAACGTTAATGCCACAAAGGTGACATTTAATTTCTCATAATGTTTTACGCGTTCCTAAATACTTCAGCTCATGTTGCGAGAAATGACCGGTTACAGTTTATTTCATTGATCTGTTGTACAGGGCGGCTTGGCTTTTCGAGGTCTGGATACGGTACGAGTCTATAAGCCTAATGGGAGAGGATGGTGGTGAACTTTGAAATTGTTTCCATAATTGATGCACAATTGCACAGTTTTATTTTATTCTTTTTAATCCAAGAAAACTTTATTGTATAAAATAGGCCTATACATTATAGTTGAGCTTAAAATACAGAGCGGTTCAAAAGTATCGATCCATTTTGTTGAAAGCATACATCAATGTTAATGATTGTTATATATTTTATTTGTCAGAAGCCTATGTACAATATTCAATAAAGTTCAAATTGCCCCTCTTCCATTTCGAAGCACTGCTCCCAGCGTTGCACTGTGCTGTAAAAATATTACGAAGCTTGCATGGTGCAATAGCTGTTACTGCTCCGCAAATGCGTTGCCGTAAATGAGCAAGGTCACGAATCATTGTCTTGTAGACATGGGACTTAATAAAACCCCAAGCAAAAAAATTAAGTGGGGATAAGTCTGGTAAACAAGGCGCCCACAGTCGACGCAGTTCTGCCGATCCATCGATCCGGAAAGGTTTCATTCAGAATAGTCCACGCACAACCACAGCGAAGTGGGATGAAGCACCATCTTGCTGAAAGACAACAGAGTAACTGAGTAAACTGTGGTTCTAGGGATTGTTGAAGCATGTCCAAGTAGGTGACTCCATTGACACTGGGTTGTCGAAACATGTATGGACCATACAGTTTTGTTGCTGTTACACCTAATCACATAGTAATTTTGGGTGTATGCCTTTGCCATTCGTAAGTAACATTAGATTGCTCGTCGGCCTATATTAAGACAGTTATGCCTATTCACACGACTACAAATATGGAATTAGCCTCGTCACTGAAAAGGATATGTAGGGGAGTAGTGGGTACAGTGAGACACAAAATATTAAGACATATGTATGCAAGTGAGAATTCAAGTATTTTAAAATCAAGTGCAATAGAAATAGACATTAAAACATGGAGTATAATAATACATAAACAAAAATGTTAATAGATAAAGGACGTAATATGCAATACGTGTTTGTCAAAAAATGCAAATGTCTCACTGTTCCCATTCAGGAGGGTACAGTGAGACACCACAGTGTCTATTAACGGACATTGAAATGATTTACATTTATTTCAAAAGAAAACAAAAACTTGCTGTCTCTTTATCTTGACATGTTCTGCAGGCTTATTTAGAATCATTTTGATGTATGACTTCGAAACAATTGAAACATCTGGAACATTTGGACAAGTGAATTTTCCATGACATTTCAAACTTTTGCGAAAAAATGAAATTAATTTTTGGTGACAACAAAGCATATAATTATAAGAATTTAATGTAATTCTTTATTAAATTGGTTACTAGTATGTTCATTTTTTAATGTTAGTTAGTGGTAAATGTAATATAATTACAGTTTGTTTTTGCAAATCAATGGTGCATGGGAACAGTGAAACGTCTCAGTGTACCCTTCAATGGCATGTCTCACTGTTCCCTTTACGCATAGTTCATTTAAAAATGACGCCATCACTTCAAAATTAAAACAAGAAAGACGAAACCTTGCCAAACATAATCTAAAATACCATAGTATTAGGTAACAAAACATTCATATTTATATCTCATTTGTATATCCAATATAACCTTCATTAAACACAAGCCAAAATTTTACTTCTAGAGTGAAAAATTACTAACTATTTTTTCATCACTCACCTTTATAACTAGAATCAAATCGAGTATGAAAATACTGTTACTTTACTCATGCAACATACAACTCCACTGTTACCAACATCTCAACATCAAAATTTATCATCTAATAAAAAATGTCTCTCTGTTCTCCCTGTCTTACTGTACCCACTTCTCCCCTATAGTTCATTAGATTCGCATTAGCAACAGCCTCAAGTAGATCATGGCACATAGCCTAATGGGCAGCATCATTTTGCCTCCTTTTCTATCGGGTGTGCTACCGTTATGCTTTCCGGGAGAAACGATGGTCGTAGCTATACTATAAAACTATACTAAACTATAAAACGTCTTTGGTCGTAGCCTGTATCGAAGCTACTCGACAAGGCATTGCATTGATTAAAATGACATTGTAAAATTCCGTAGGCAAAACACCATAAGCAGGTTAAGGAAGCTCTGGAGTGAGGAGAGACTTGGCTTCATAAGTCAACAACTTCTGCTACTTATGATAAATAAGTAATTTCATGTACGTACGGTATTAATAAAATGAATGTAGCGTTTGTCTGATATTACCCAAGAGAAAAATAAGTCCTCTTTATTAGGCATGTGGTTCAAAGAATAGAACTCCGTATTTTCCTAATACGAAGCAGTCGCTCCACCTTGAGACAGACCCGTTCGGTTTGTTTGCAGACTGGCCGTGTTTTATCAACTACAGCTGTTATGTAATGCTGATAGTTGGCAGCGAAATATTTAAAGTACTGCGCCACTCTACAGCTAGTCTCTTTCGTTCAAATTGAACAATTCAGTCAGAATATTTTGCTTCAGATATTTCATGTATTTATTCATGATATCTGTTTTTGATTTCAGTCAGTATAAAATTCTTAACATGAGTTCCTCTGAAAGGAGAGCTAGAGGTCCCTGTACAATAGATTTAAGTAAAGAATTTAGGAAGCGATAGTGAAGTGTTTTTTGTGGAGTGTGGCATTGTATAGGGCAGAAACATGGCCAAATGAAGAAAAAAGACTAGAAGCATTTGAAATGTGGAAATGGAGAAGAATGGAGCGTGTGAAGTAGACAGACAGAGTAAGCTGTGCTAGAAAGAGTCGGTGAAAAAAAGAATAATGCTAAAACTGATCAGGAAGAGAAGAAAGGAATTGGCTGGGTCACTGGAAAAGAAAAAAAACTGACTACTGGAGGATACATTGGAAGGAATGGTGAACGGAAAAAATGTTTTTCCGTCGTACTCACGGGACACAGAGTGCGCTACTTCTTCGGACAGGTGGCAGGCCTGTCGCAGGGATATATCATGACAGATGAGAAATAAGGATGAAAGCGTAGGCCTATTGAAAGGAGTAGGGTCGTGGCCCTTGAAATTGGTAGTCTCAACAGTCGTTTGCAGTGATTTGGGAAATCACGGAAAACCCAATTCAGGATAGCTGGTCCCTAGGATCGAACATCGACACCACCGTGCTTGATAATAATAATAATAATAATAATAATAATAATAATAATAATAATAATAATATGCTTACTTAAAATTTCCGTTATGTGAACGAAAGGTTCATTCTCGTCATTGCTTAGATCAGCCGTGGCGAAAATGTAATCGTGTGCCGAGCCACTGTGTAACCTGCAAAGTGCATAGCACCTTGGAGGGGGGCGAACACCCGAAGGGGAAGTGAAGCAACTGTCTGACTTATTAACGGATATTTATTTTCCTTACGTCAAGCACTTAAATATAATTTTATACAGTACAAGGCTACAAACTAATGTATAATACGTGTAACGAAGAAAGAAATGAACAATAAAACATAGGTCAAATTATTATTACAACCTAAAATTAACTGTGTTCAGAATGTCTCTGCGACAGAGTTTCAAAATCAGAAATTATGTCACTTACTGTCAGTTGTAGTTGATCACGAAGGTATTTGTCTGTCAGTCGTGATCTAAATTTGGTTTTTACTATTTTCATTGTTGAAAATCATTTTTCACAAACGTAAGTTGTAGCGAACATGGCTTCAACAGAGCAAGCGAAAGAACAAGCTTCTGATAGCCTATTTATTTTTTTGGCAAGTCCTTACATCTAGCTTTCATTTAATATCACATTGTAAATCTGTGAGTTTAAATTGAAGATCTAACGGCATTATTCGTACATCTTCTGAAAAAGGATCGACGTACAGAGATAATAATAATAATAATAATAATAATAATAATAATAATAATAATTCACCTTTTAATGTTTCATGAGTGACATGTAGTATAATGCTGTTTTATGTTATAGAACCTTTTCTTGTTAATACTTGTGAACAAATCATACATTTAATATTCTCATCATATTGGCAACAAAAAAATGCGTCCTCCCATCCTCCGTCAAACGTTCGTTTTTGTAGAGGTACATTGGTTTCGAGAGGGACATTGGACGATACGCCACTCGCACGTTAGAGACAAATAAGCAAATGGAACGAAGTTTGATTCCAGTGAGTGAGAGGATGGGGGTTGGGGAAGGCAAGAAGTAAGAGAAATGCACAGCTATCATTGCGAGCCACAATGTGCTCGTGAGTCACATTTTCGACACGGCTGGCTTAGATGAATGTAAGTTTCTACCTAAAAACTTTTGAATCATTTTTAAAGAAATCTGAAAACCAATAAGCCTATAACAAAGTCTTTCGTTATCAAGGAAAACACAATGTTATGAGTTGTCAAAATGGAACGTAAATCGAGTGTAACTCACTTCCTTGAATGTTATCGGCATGACGACCACGTTATGTATAGACTACAGCAACACCCTCAGCGGGGTTCAATCACTATGGTGACTCCGTGTTCCATTTTCTAGCGACAGTCGCGTGTAAGAGTTATAACCAAAACCTTCTCTCGCTCACCTTCTGACGCCATTTTTGGGGTCGCTTTTATTTATCGAGTCTGGATTCGCATTGTTTCCTTTTTAGTCATCGTATCGTTACAGTTGTATGATTTATACCAAGCTGCTAGTTCGCAGCTGCGAGTCTGGGTTCACTTTCGCAAAGTTGATCTATATGTCTACAAATAATCGATTATTATTTATTTCACATGCTTATCCAACTACTGAAGCTCTTCCGTAACGGTTTGATCATTATTACGACAACAATTAAATAAAAATGACTGGGGATTTATGAAGTCCCTTGAATTGTGTGTAACTTTTTTTTGTTATGTAATTTATGAGCAGAGACCTGCGTCTGGTCTCTAAAATATACGAGTTGTGTGTATTGCAGGGCAGTTATAACTAGCTTCGCTTGGTACGGAGAGCACTGCGAATCAAAGCAGTTCAATCTACGGTGAAGCAGTCTCCAGTACTGTGTGTTTACATCTGTTTCTTCGTGTACCTGTCTGTATAAGTCGATGAACAACATAAACAGTACTGATGTACAAAATACCACTTGGATTTACTCGTAATAGCAATAACAACAGAATATGTATTTAAAGGCAGCTTATATGCAATAAAAGATTATTTTTAGCAGGGATAGACAAAACTCCAAAATTATCTGGAGCCACATTTTTATGTCCAGGAGCCATCACACGCGTACATAGAGAAAACCATTTGACTGAGATAAAGGTAGGGGAAACTCGGCTAATTCCGCAGTACGGGTATTTCCGCAGTAGTGCATATATGATTTTACTGCGGCTTTACAATAGCGTGAACGTAAGTTTTGAGAGGCTGTCAACAGGACGCATGTCCTCTGCAGTGCTATTAAAAAATCAAGGATATTGGTCGACACCTCTGTCGGCAATACAGTGAAACATCGAAAGTTGGCTGTTTTTCATGTTTTGCTACACAGCTTTGAAGAAAGTGAGCATTGTTACATATAAATTGTTCCTTTTATGTTACTTTCATACTGTATTTCATAATTATTTACTACTGCGAAATTAGCCAAGTCCTATTGCGGATTTATCCGCACTGTTGCGGAATTACCCGAGTTCTTTTTCAAACTGTAATGTATGTACAACTAAATATATTTGCATTTTAATAGATCCCTTAATCTCATTTGGTAATGAAAGGTTTCGCCCACGTCTACGTACCTTGATAATAATTTTCAATAAACATTTTGATAAAAATATGATAGATTTACTTCTTAATATTGCGGAATTAGCCGAGTTTCCCCTATATTTTCCTGAAATATATTAAAGAACATTAAATATCTATGCAAAAAATTCTTCATGCCTGAAGACTGGGTAATTTATCTTTTTATTTTTTCTGATTATGCGCGTCTTCTGAATGATGCTTCAGTAAATTAAATGTAAACTGCAATTTTATAAGGAACTTAAATGTGTGGCGAGACGCATGGAAGGAATTAGAAAGTATGTACCAGGTTCACAATATCAAGCTTTTAAATTCCTGGTGTGACTGGATACATATCGCTACTATAACAATAGCCACTTTATTTACGCTGACTCATTTTTCTTCCATTATCTTTCCAAACAACAAATGATCTAAAGGAAATATTGCCAATTAAACTTCCTCATTTCGATATCTGCGAACGATAAGGTTTCATTGTCAACCAACGATATCAAGGTAACAATAAAAGCGCCAAATATCTTAGAGCATAGGAAACGCCCGGTTATAATTATATATAATATAATATCCATGTTTGTCGTTCTGATTTTATGTTTAATTATTGAAAGCTAATGAGGTACAGAGAACAGGGAACTACACAGAGAACATTCAACTAGCCTCATCACCAGACATCAGATTCTAGGGCAAATGCCTATTTTGTTTCTTTAGGAGAAAAGTAAAAATAATTATTAATATTTGTGTTTCATGGAAATTGAAAGGTATTCAAAGAGTTTTATAGTGCCCTAAAATGCCCTAAAACGGTTATTAGAGCCTAATTTGTTAATATTCGCCTAAAAATGCCTAACTCACTGTAAAGTTTCGCATTTTACTCTTACTTTTTATAATTTATACATGCATTCACTGCGAAATTTAAGGCATTTAAAAAGTGGAAAGTTTGCTTCACACCGGCCATGAAACCATTGATAAAGGAAACAAAATGTTTTGAATCTCACGACACTCGCAATAGATTTCACCGAATTTAACATGTTTGGAGGCATAAATGCCGACCAACCTTAGTTTTGAAGCAGGCAACAATCACAACATGTGCTGCTACCGATTCAGAGATAGACTATACTATAAAAATGACTGTTTTCGGTCTGAAACCGATTAGCTGTACTGCTCTTCAGAGTGTCATAAAATCACAATTTTTGGAGAAAGAGTGTTTTTGAAATATTTATGAAAAGTCGTAAAGCTGCGAATTAGTAGGGTAAACCGTTACAAAATATTTAAAAGAATGGCCCTCCTAGTGTTAACACTACCAGGAAATGCAACAATAAGTGGAACTTTGTATATTTGTCCAATTGAATCTCAATAACAACGGTTCATTTGAATGCTCGTTAACAGTTGCTCTTTCCCTCACCTTATTTGTGTTGAGAAGTTTTGAGCGGTAGGACGTTTTCCTGTGAAGTTTAACGCGATAATGCCGAAAAATATAAGTGCAAAATCTACATTGATCCGACAATGGCTAACAGAATATTCAGAATTCACTTATGATGGAAAAATAATATTCTGCAAGATTTGTAGCAAACAGGTATGTAACAATAGTTGAAATATATAAATTCTATTAATTTTAATGAGTAGGCCTATAATATTTATACATTGACTGAGCTATCCTGAGGTATAATTCTTTTTAAGACCACTACACTTTAACCTTTTAAATTCCGATAGTTAAAGTATTCGCAGGTCATTAAAATTTTGATTGTTCGAACCCACTAACTTTGTGATAGAAATACGGCAATACAACAATTAGGATTTTATTTTAATTCAGTTTACTTTACATTTTTAGATTTCGCAAGAAAAGAAGTGCCACCTAAAGCAGCATGTGCAAGGAGCGGCTCATAAGGCTAAAGCTCAGCAGAAAAATCAACTGCAACAAACTTTACTAACACAGCCTACTTCATCCAATCTCAGCAGCAATTTCTATGCTGATTTAACCAGAGCGTTTGTTGCTGCTTACATTCCCTGGAATGCAATTGAAAATCCGGTTTTAAGACAGTTTTTACAAAAATACTGCAAACAAAATATCCCATCTGAGTCGACCCTAAGAAAAAATCACTTAGACAGAATATACAATGAAACTTTAGCTTCCATTCGGGAGGATATAGGTGATTCTTACATATGGGTCTCTGTGGATGAAACCTCAGATCCTATGAATAGGTATATAGCAAATATGGTAGTAGGAAAACTTAGTCCTGATGGACCTTCGATTCCACACCTCGTATGTGTTAAGGAACTTTCGAAAGTGAATAGCCAAGCCATTGCTTATTTTGTAAATAAAGGCCTACAGTCTTTATACTCAGGTAATATAGACGATTCTAAAGTTCTGTTGTTTTGTACTGATGCTGCCTCATACATGGTTGCTGCAGCTCCACTTCTTAAAACATTTTATCCTAACCTCACGCATGTAACCTGTCTAGCACATGGCCTTCACAGGGTTTCTGAAACAATCCGGAATGAATTTCCTCTTGTCAATTCGTTTATTTCTAACACAAAAAAAATGTTTTTGTAAAGCCCCATCCAGGATTTCAATATTCAGAGAGAACTTTCCAGATATCCCACTCCCACCTCAGCCGGTTGTTACACGATGGGGAACCTGGATTCAGTCAGTGGTGTATTATTCTAAGTATTTTAAAGAAGTGGTCACAGTTACTGATAAATTACTGATAGTGCAGCGTGTGTGAAAGCAGTGAAAGATTGTCTGAATGACTCACGAGTGAAAAACGATATTGCCTACATAACATCAAACTTTTCTTTCCTACCTGCAAGCATTGAACAATTAGAACGTGAAAAACAATCTCTTTGTAGCCAAATAGCAATAGTAAAGGAAGCTCAAGTGAACATACATTCTGCTTTGGGCGAAACTGGGAAAAAAAGTTAAAAATAAGTGGGACAACGTATTAAATAAGAATGTAGGATTTTCATTGTTGGAAAAAGTATCAAGAGTGATATCGGGGGAAAGTGTAAATGTTCCAGTAAGTATTGATGTTTCTATTGTACCTAATTTAAAATTTGCGCCTCTCACATCAGTTTCGGTTGAAAGAAGCTTTTCTGCTTTCAAAATGATTCTCAGTGACAAAAGGCAAAGGTTAACTGTGGAGAATTTAGAAAAAATTCTGGTGGTGTACTGTGCAGATAATTATAATAAAGTCTGAGCATGGAACTGAATTTCAATAACTTAAAATGAGTAATCTTGATATCAATAATCATTATTTCATTAGTTTCAATATATTAAATTTGTGCAGCTCTGTTTATAAATATAATATAGTATTCTTTTTTAATGTTTAAACATACTTTTTTGTGCGTATTTTAGTGTATAATTAAAAATTTCAGTGAAAGAAATAAGTATGATACCTTGATGTGCCTAAAATGCCTATTTTCATTAAAATAGAGCCTAATTTTACAAATTTTGAGCTTATTTTAGGCGCCTAAAACTGCAATTTTTAGTGCCTAAAAATCCGATGTCTACTCATCACCAAACAGTGATCGGAGAAGGGCCACGAATATGACAATGCAATAGAAATCGGCCAGAATAATGATAATTACTGGCATGCAAAAGCGGGAGAATTACGAGTAAAAGACCAATTAAATATATCCCCTGAATAAGGATGTAACCAACAAATACACTGCTCCGTCGATATAGGAGAAAGCCAATTTTTACTACTTGGATATAACACGCGGACCAAGTCTCCTGCAATCGACAAGCAACATGTTTAGGTAGAGCAATTTTATTTCCTATAATAGGCCCATATCTGTCTATAAAATACAACAAATAAATAAATACATAATAGGTAAATAAATAATAAATAAATATTACCTGCGGGACAAAATTTCGGCACACCGGCAACGCTGATATAACCTCGGCAGTTTAGAGCGTCGTTAATTAAATCATAATTTCATTTTTCATACCATAGCCCAGGTTAAGTTCACGGTGCGCCGTGCTGTACTTGTACAAGATCGCTGCCGTTCGGCCACCCAGTCATTCACAGAATAGAAGAGGAGAGGCACTTTTGTGAGTTTTAAAACTTCTACGACTTTCAGCCAAAATTTATTAATTTTAAACTATATATAGGCCTACATGCCTACAATACTATCATCTGTACAAGATTTGATGCCATTATGGTTAATATATATTTTATATTGATAAAGTTACACAACGCAGAACTGCACGCATTGTATTCTTCACCTGACATAATTAGGAACATTAAATCCAGACGTTTGAGATGGGCAGGGCATGTAGCACGTATGGGCGAATCCAGAAATGCATATAGAGTATTAGTTGGGAGGCCAGAGGGAAAAAGACCTTTAGGGAGGCCGAGACGTAGGTGGGAAGATAATATTAAAATGGATTTGAGGGAGGTGGGATATGATGGTAGAGACTGGATTAATCTTGCTCAGGATAGGGATGAATGGCTGGCTTATGTGAGAGCGGCAATGAACCTCCAGGTTCCTTAAAAGCCAGTAAGTAAGTAAGTCGCTTAAAAGGTTCCTTGAGACAAAGTTTTCAAAATGTTTAGTTCATATTGGCTCAAATGCTTGAAAATAGTCGTCCACACCTGTGGAGTAACTGTCAGCGCGTCTGGGCGCGAAACCTGGTTGCCCGGGTTCGAATCCCGATCGGAGCAAGTTACCTGGTTGAGGTTTTTTCCGGGGTTATCCCTCAACCCAATACGAGCAAATGCTAGATAACTTTCGGTGCTGGACCCCTGACTCATTTCACCGCCATTATCACCTTCATTTCATTCAGACGCTAAGTAACCTGGATGTTGATACAGCGTCGTAAAATAACCCAGTAAAATAAAATTGAAAATAGTCTTGAAAATATAAATTAATTCCATTGTAGTTGGATGAACGTCCACCTCTGCTTCGGCATGTGGACGTGAGGCAAGCAACCGGTTGGTCGGTCATGGTCCTTCATGGGCTGTCGTGCCTCTAATTATTATTATTATTATTATTATTATTATTATTATTATTATTATTAATATTATTATTAATATAAATTAATTAGCTTTTTGAGCTCAGTCTAAATAGAGAGTCACAAACATTTTTAAGTGAATTTTCTTAATTTTCCACCATTATTTCACCATAGTCCCCCCTTAAGGCTGCAGGCTTTGGGCCCTTTCTCCGTATAAAGGGGGGGAACTCTTGATTTTAAGACACATTTCTGCAGTAGTGAACATGTAGAAGTATATCCATACTGTAGTTGCATAATTTACACATTTCCTTATCTAGGTCATAGATTCATTTCATTTTGAATCACTTAAGAGTGCGACAGGCCGCTTTTTTTTAATTTTAGTAACATCAGCGAGCCTAAGCACAGCAGCTGCCGAGTCGTTTCCATCTCCCTGTCCACCGACTTCCCCATTAGTCGCTCCCGTGTTCCCATGTACGGCTTTCAATTCTGTTGTAGCGAGCAGCAATCTCGTCTGTATTTGGCCCTAATGAAATATCGTCCAGCTTTGTTGTAACTGCCACTGATCCTTTTTTATGTCTCATTTTTATTTTATTATTTCTACATGTCGTTGCCATTTGATTTCTGAACTCCTCTACGAATGAAGGTCACCTAATGGAAGTCTGCGAATGAAAACGTCGACCCCGCTTGAGAAAGGACACTTCTCCACGTTTTATGGGGTTATGTGCAGCTAACGTCTCAGTAAATTGTGTCCGTTTCAAAAGTGGGAGTGCAGGGAATCTTTTCTTGAAAGAGATAGTTCCAGATCCTCTTCGGTTTCTATCTCTATCTTATTTTGCTTGCGCCTTTTCTTCAAATAATTCGACGCACTTATCTTACAACCGGAGAATGTGAAGCTCGCAGTCCAGTATTAATCCCCAAGAAATAACAATGGCACATTCACATACAAGTCAGTAGTTGCATTATGTTAAGAATTCTAAGCAGCTAACATAAAACTCGCGACCTCGAAAATAAATGACGCAATTCTCCAAACTTCTCTATGCAAATTTGTCAAAATCTAATTTTCTAGGTATACCAAAACACATCTTTATCTCACCTCAAGAAGTGCTACATTTCGTTTCACTGTCATTGCCATGCAATTGTTGTTTCAACCCGCCTTTTTCATAGCTTAAGAATTGTGTTTTGTTTTGTTCTAATGCTGTTTTCGAAGACTTCCATCATTCTCTTATACCTTACATGAAATTTCAATTACCATTTTATCGCAGTGCAGATAACATTGCCTTGAAAAATCAAAGATAATAATCGTACAATACATCAGACTAATTTATGTATTTAAAGCGTACAAAGTATTTGGAAGACTGTTCCCAAACAAACCTTCAGCACAATTGTATAATACTTCGTATCAACTAGGTAGGCCGATATAATACGTAACGATTTATTTTTGGTCCAACAGGGTAAACCATCCTGCAAAACAAATTTGTGCATGAAAATTGTGTCTGGTGTTACTTATACGAATTGTCGGACGTATTTCGAGGTATGATCATGGTGGGAGACATCTGACGGACCTTAGAGAAACTATAACACACGGAAATTCTCAGCCATTCGAAGAGTGCAAGATGGCGACGTGAATACAAGAGTTTTCAGTGTGGAGTAGAGACTTTGGCTTCTGTGTGGTTCCACAAGCGACTACATACCGGAAAAACCATGAGTAACATAATGCAGGATTTCAGGGCTGTCATTAATAGGACGCCACCAAGCAGAGATAACTTGTTGAAGATGGAGAGAATTAAATATTTTCGCCTTGTGACTCTGAATGAATTAACAGGCAGGGATTTGGACAGACAGTATATTACTGCATATTGTTACTGATAGTTTTTTCCGATATGTGGCCTCTCGTGAAATCACACGAAAGCCACAAGTCTCTCCTCCATGATAAAAAATCTCTTATTCACCTTGTCGTCTTGCACTCTTGAAATGTAATGGGAATTTCCGTGCGTTATGATTTCCCTCAGGTCCTCCAGATATCTCTCACTATAATCACACCTTGAAATACGTTCTCCAATGTCATATGAGTAATACGGACACGATTTTCATGCTCATATTTGTTTTGCAGGAAAAATAAACGCATGTTCTGGGACATTTCGGCTTACTGTAGATTAATAGCAATAGTTCCGCCAATCACCGCTATGTAATAGTAGTCATCATGTCCAACTACTAATCTAAAGAGACGGGTTCAAAATGTGGTTGGATTTTTTCAGGATTTTTCCTTAACCAATGCTGGGAAATTTTCGGCGTTGGACGCTAGAGCTCAATTCGCCCCATACTACATTGGTAGTAATTTCTTGCGAGAATGAATATAGGAAAAATTAACATTGAGAGTAATTTCTTGAGAGGATCAATATGGGAGAAATTAATTATAAATAACAGTCATTGGAAAAATTGTCCGTTGGGAAATAATTTTTTGGAAGTTTTGTTTGGGAAAGTGTCCAGAAACGGGTCGAATTTCATTCGCATATAGCGTATATATTAGCTATATTTCGAGCCCTTTCGGAGTGAGAAGCAACGAACTGGACAAAATTTGTATCAGTAAAAGCGATTCCGATAAATGTGTTGTATAAAATTTAGAAACTGCTTGTACCAACATTGTTTAATGGAAAACTGTGTAACGTCTTCAGATATATCAACCCACAGTAATTTAAACTACATTCTAGTCAATATTAGGATTAGTTATTTGCTTAGGTTATAATATAGTATACATTTAATGAAACTTGTTAATTGAAATATAAGATTGTATTTTAGTATTTAATTTCATCTCATTGCATTTCATTCATTCATGTGTATAAATTATAAAACTTTGTAGAGATTTGCTGAATTTATAGATTTGTAAAATTGTATTAATTCCATAATTGAAACGTAAGATTAATTCAATAGGAGAATTCATTAATCAATATCATATTATTACTTTTATTATGTATTTATAACCCTAACATACCTATCTCAGGTAAAATAGGGTTTTCTGTAAAATTGGAGTATAATAAAATAAAAAAGCGATCATATCTTATAACGCCGTTCACAAAACACACACCTAAACCCAGCAGTACAGTCGGGGAGCGGTGCAAGAATAGCCTAATAATAACAATAATAATAATAGAAATAGACTAATAATAATCAGCCTGGGTGGCGCAGTCGGTAGAGTGCTGGCTTTCTGTGCCCGAGTTTGTGGGTAATAATAATAATAATAATAATAATAATAATAATAATAATAATAATAATAATAATAATAATAATAATATAGGCCTAGTAATACTTACTTACTTACTTACTTTAAGGAACCCGCAGGTTCATTGCCGCCCTCACATAAGCCCGCCATCGGTCCCTATCCCTATCCAGTCTCTATCATCACATCCCATCTCCCTCAAATCCATTTTGTTATTATCCTCCCATCTACGTCTCGGCATCCCCAAAGGTCTTTTTCCCTCCAGTCTCTCAACTAACACTCTATATGCATTTTTGGATTCGCCCATACGTGCTATATTCCGTGACCATCTCAAATGTATGGATTTAATGTTCCTAATTATTTCAGGTGCAGATCTGCGTTGTGTAACTTTCTCCTGTAACTTCATCCCTCTTACCCCAAATATTTTCTTAAGAACCTTATTCTCAAATACCCCTAATCTCTGTTCCTCTCTCAAAGTGAGAGTCCAAGTTTCACAACCATACAGAACAACGGAGGCACCGGCGTGGCTCAGTCGGTTAAGGCGCTTCCCTGTCGGTCTGAAGTTGCGCTCGTGCGCGGTTTCGACCCTCGCTTGGGCTGATTACCTGGTTGAGTTTTTTCCGAGGTTTTCCCCTACCGTAAGGTGAATGCCAGGTAACCTATGGCGAATCCTCGGCCTCATCTCGCCAAATACCATCTCGCTATCACCAATCTCATCGACGCTAAATAAGCTCGTAGTTGATACACCGTGGTTAAATAACCAACTTAAAAAAACAACCGAGGCCCAGTAATAATAGCAATAATTATCAACTGTAATTATAATATAAAATTGTAACAATAATACTAATAAAAATAATAGGCTTCCAGATTTTGGCGATAATATACGTTGAAAAATCGTTATACAGGAGAGTTTCTTCTTGGCATAATATCTGCAGACTGAACAACTACTGAAAGTAAGCTTTGAAAAATGCCTATAATGAATATATTTCTAGTCAGAGTCAATTCCAGACTAGCCACATAATTTTCTCATTGAAGTAAAAGTCGAGAATAAGAATAAACAGAACATATCTCGCAATTATCTCGACTGTAATAATTCTTTTCCGTAGGACTAAAGAGTATACGTAACAAGGCTCTTCTATCCGAAACAGAAAAAAGAAGAAACCTGTCGCGTATTTCACAGCGCGTTTATATTGTCCACTGGATAGAAATACAATGCCAAGGAGCTGAAATGTGGAATTTGTATTGTAGCCTATATAATTTCCAAACAGCTCATTTAAAACTATCCAAGTTGATTATGAAATATTTCATTGCCGTAACGCTATGTAGAAAAGCGATAATTCATCCACAGTCCTATCAGTTGTTTGGGTAAAGGGGTGTGTTCTGAAATCCTGGGCTTCATGCGTCACCCGTTTCATTAGAGTTTTGGATTAATCTTATCTTTTTATTTACATTCTGACACCATTGTTTCGTAGTACATCATGTATCTTAGTTTGGCATCTAAGATCAGGATACATGAGGACATACTTCTTTATGTAGAATATGAATAAAATATCATATACAGGATGTAAAAGAAAATTCGGTACAGTATCCTAGTGCCACCGGCGTAGCTCAGTCGGCTGAGGTGCTCGCCAGCCGGTCCGGAGTTGCGCTCGGGCGTGGGTTCAATTCCCGCCTGGGCTGATTACTTGGTTGTTTTTTTTCCGAAGTTTTCTCTCACCGTAAGGCGAATATCATGTAATGTACGGCGAATCATAGGCCTCATCTCGTCAAATACTACGTTGCTATCATCAATTCTATCGATGCTAAATAGCCGAGTAGTTGATACAGCGCCGCCCTCACATAAGCCCGCCATTGGTCACTATCCTGTGCAAGATTAATCCAGTCTCTATCATCATATCCCACCTCCCTCAAATCCATTTTTATATTATCCTCCATTCCACGTCTTGGCCTCCCCAAAGGTCTTTTTCCCTCCGGCCTCCCAACTAACACTCTATATGCATATCTGGACTCGTCGATACGTGCTACATGCTCTGCCCATCACAAACGTGTGGATTTAATTTCCTAATTATGTCAGGTGAAGAATACAATGCGTGCAGTTCTGCGTTGTGTAACTTTCTCCATTCTCCTGTAACTTCATCCCTCTTGTCCCCAAATATTTTCCTAAGAACCTTATTCTCAAACACCCTTAATCTCTGTCCCTCTCTCAAAGTGAGAGTCCACAACCATACAGAACAACCGGTAATACAACTGTTTTATAAATTCTAACTTTCAAATTTTTTGAAAGGAGACTAGATGACAAAACTTCTCAACCGAATAATAACAGGCATTTGCCATATTTATTCTCCGTTTAATTTCTTCCCGAGTGTCATTTATATTGTTACTGTTGCGCCAAATTATTTGAATTTTTCCACCTCTTCGAAGGATAAATTTCCAATTTTTATAGTTCCATTTCTTAGAATATTCTGGTCACGAAACATAATCATATACTTTGTCTTTTCGGAATTTACTTCCACACCAATCGCTTTACTTGCTTCAAGTAAAATTTCCGTGTTTTCCGTAATCATTTGTAGATATTCTTCAAACATATTTACGTCATCCGCATATAGAAGAAGCTGATGCAACCCGTTCAATTTCAAACCCCCTGTGTTATCTTGAACTTTCCTAATGGCATATTCTAGAGCGAAGTTAAAAGGTAAAGGTGATGGTGCATTTCCTTGCCTTAGCCCGCAGTGACTTTTTCTGAAACATCCTTAATCTCTATTCCTCTCTTGAAGTGAGAGTCCGCATGTAATAATAATAATAATAATAATAATAATAATAATAATAATAATAATAATAATAATAATAATAATAATAATAATAATAGTATTGGTATTGGTATTGTTATTGGTATTGGCATTTGTATTGGTATTGGTAATGGTAATAATAATAATAGTAATAATAATAGTAATAATAATAATAATAATAATACAGTGGCAGCTCTTAACTTCGACAGAAAACAAGTTCGACATTCTATAGTTCGACTGCTTACGTAGGAAAATTAGACACGCCCCTATACGGGCACTTTGTAAGAAATGGATTTTCCATTTGAATGGGAATTGGTTCTGTGTCCTGTAGTGATACTTTTGTTAAATGAAAACAAAATATTTTATTGATTAGGACATTCATATTTAATCACTGATTTTAAATTAATGAACTCTTCTCTTTCTATTTGAGAATTGTGCCGTTTGTGAGACGGAACTGTCGAAACCCACTGTGGTACTAGAAGCGCATACATAAGTCTCGGGGCGGGCAGGAAATGCAAGTACAGTACTGTATTCGTTGATGGATAACCAATATGAATTTTTAGCCTATTCATTTCACCTGCCACACGCACTGTCCTTATTGGACTGAAATTTCAATTCTGTTCAGTCGAACTTAGGGAAGTATGCTGTAATAATAATAATAATAATAATAATAATAATAATAATAATAATAATAATAATAATAATAATAATAATAATAATAATAATAATGTTTCGTTGTGTTAATTATTGTATATTTTGATACTTGTTTACACAGTGTAGTAATTGATATTCCAGCGTTCATATCAAGGTCTATAGTGCAAATACTTGAATCGAAAAATAAGTAAGTTAATATTGGTAGAATTTAACCCTGACCTTGATATGATAGCGAGCGCAGTATTGCGTGGATAGGAATTGAAAGATATTAAAGTTTGCGCTGCTGAAAAGATTGAGGTCCAGTTAAAGAATGTTTAAAAGTAATTTTGTAATAATGAGGTGGAGACCCAGTGGCGCGCTGCGGAGCTCGCTAATCAACTGTTGAAATGACGCGAGTCGCCGCTATCGACAGCAGCGATCAAAGAGTGATGTATGGCTGCTGTGCTCAAGAAAACATAAACACACTGACCCTGTAGCTGCGCTCTTCGATATTGCGCTCTAACTGACCGGCCTGGGTTCGACTCAAGGCACGGGTAAAGATTTACGACGAATTTTATTTAACCTACCACTGAGTGGAAGATAAATCACTTGAAGCTGTCTGCTATTGCCTGTCACAATTTAATGCAAGAATAACAGAATGTGTTTTACTTATAATATTATTGTTATCGAAACTCCAATATGCATCTTCAGTATGGAGTTCTCTTTTTATCTTTTTTTTTTAGTTGGTTATTTGGCGACACTGTATCAACTACTAGGTTATTTAGCGTCGATGGGATTGGTGATAGCGAAATGGTATTTGGCGAGATGAGGCCGAGGATTCGCCATACATTGCCTTACGGTTGGGGAAAACTTCGAAAAAAACCCAACCAGGTAATCAGCTCAAGCAGGAATTGAACCCATACCCGAGCGCAACTCCAGATCGGAATGCACGTGCCTTAACCGACTGAGCTACGCCGGTGGCTGGTGTTCTCCAGCAACATATAAAACATGCACTACACCGGTAAATATTACCTAATATGGATAATAAAATATGTTCTTGTAGGCCTATAATTCCTAATCTCATTGTTTGTAAATATAAAATTTTAATGGTAACTGGTCAAATAATAGTAATATGCGTTACAAGAGCGGTATGTTGAAGTTTTCATGTTCGAGGAAAAGTTTGAAAAAGCGAAACGTAGTTGAGCTTTTTTAATTTTCGAGAATTGAAAGAAAACATACCGCTCGTGTATCGTACATTACTTTGTGCGAAGATCGTTTATTACATACCTGAAAGAGGAATTTCTAATTAGTTGCAATGAAATCTCCATCTTGGTTTCTGTTCAATGACGGCAAATTTGCAAAACAAAAATATCTATCTTCAACATTGTTGCTTTAAAATGTTTTCTGTGTTTACTATACTCCAGCAGGCCGTGATATACGTCTGTCTTTTTTTCCCCCCAGTCTATGATGAGTCTGGAATCTTGTTGATTTTTTCACGGCTTCCTTAATGTTACTTGCATCACGAATGCAGTAACTTTACTGGAGTTGTAGAGTTTACTTAATTTTTGCAAATATTTAAAAACAATAATTAACAGTGCAATTTAGGTGAAATTGCAGTGGTAAGTACTATATTACTATATTGAACGTCTCTAAAAATAATATGTTAAAAGCCTAAAGCAGTAAAATCAATATGTCACTTAAGCGGTAAGAAGAGGGAAATTGTTATGTGTGTTAGGTTGGGAATACTGAATGAGGAATTTATACTTTCCGCGGATTGGTTTTGTGCGGAAACCAAGCAAATAAGCACGATCTCGCACAATATTATTTACATATACATTCTAGCCCTGATTGTGATCTAAAATAAAATTTGATTATAAACACTTGGTAGGCGATGGAAGTATTGATTTGTTAATGCGTTTGAGAGAAGAGCTTTCACAGTAAGTAATAATTAATTATATTACTCACATCGCTGAATTTAAATGTTTCGCTTTTACAAGTTTGGTAATTTAACACCTATTAACTACTGTCAGTCTAGTAGGCTATATGCAGTCACGAAGCTCAATACGTAGGGAATATGCATCCATAGATAGTTGCTAACCACTAGGATCGCTACTATTGTCTCATCACAGACAATGCGAAATAGTACCGGCACATTCTGTTGTTCCTAGTACCCTCAACAACTCAAGCTTCGTGACTGTAGCCTATATACTAGACTGTGGTACTATGGTAGCGACGGAAATTAATATATTAATACCGATAAAAAAATCGACTGCTTATTAGTTATGACTATTACACTTTTGCTACGTCTTACTTCTTTTGACCAATAAAACGGTCAGAAAGGACGTATTTCAACCAATCATGGCTGCTTATCGCACTATTTTATCACTTCCCTAGCATTTGTTTATTCTTATCACTTCCCTAGTATTTATTTCTTTGTTTGCCAACATTTCAAACTGCAAATTCTTCACGGTCTATAAAACTTGCTTTGCGATCGTCATTTGTTTCCCGCATAGATATTCGATTGAAAATGACAGATCCGTTCAAAATTTTTGGTGAAGGAAACATTAGTGAAATAGAATTTTAGTAAGTCAATTAATATCTATTTTATTGCATTAGAGTACTTTATTTCTTCTAATCTTTATATACTTTCTTCTGTTTTTATCACCTCCCTACCATTTGTTTCTTTGTTTGCCAACATTTCAAACTATAAATTCTTTACAGTACTATAAAACATGCTTTGAGATCGTCATTTGTTTACCGCATAGACAGTCAACTGACAATGGCGGCTCGATTCAAACGTTAGCGAAATAGAATTTTAGTAAGTCAATTAATATCTATTTTATTGTATTAGAGTACGATATTTCTTCTAATTTTTATAGACTTTCTTCTAATCGTGTCATCACTCGTGAGGCAACTAGACCAGGAGATAATGGGGTAGGGTGGCCAGTTCCTTCTTTCTCCATTGCATACATCGCCAACTAGCTACATATTACACTAATTAGACTTCAGATGCATACAAACAATATTGTTCTTCCTCTGACAAATATCGTCAAGTGAGATGTAGGCTACTGCCTTGATTTTCTCAAAACTCTAGTGAGATTACTATTGATAAAACTATAGGTATTTATTTGTTTTTAGGTCATGTACGAATGTTCACCTGAAATTGTATTAGGTATATAATAACACGATATGTGTCAGAGGAAGGACAATGTTCGTTTTGCAACATTAATCACAGTCTTTTGTTACTTATATAATTGCAATGCAATTTAGGGTACTGAGGTAAATAATAAACGTATTTTGTGGGTACGCTAACAACAAAATTTGAACACCATTGCTCTAGGCCATGCCGGTAGTCATACATTTTATAATCGTTGTGATGATCATCAATAAGCGATATTATTTCAACTTCATTTATCGAAATCACAAGAACGTCCACTAACTGACAGAAGTTTGCATCACTGTATTAAATGAGTACATTTATATGTTGGACACAGTAGTCGCAATCGTAGGTTAAGGTATAAAAATATGTATATAGGACAATCAAGAAAAAAATCAAGGTCGGAATAAACTTGTATACAGATTTTGAATACCGATCACAAGCTAAGGCCAGCTAATCTCCCACACCATATTGGTTATTACTACCTGTATTGTAAATGTCATCTTGTCAGTTTTTAATGTCATGCAAGTTTCATTACCTATTTGTGAATGTCATGGTCCGAAATTGTCCATCTCTTAACGTACCTAAGTGCAAACTTGTTTGACAGTCTTGTAATTATTAATATACATGCAGATTTACCTGATTACGTAACTTCTCTGCATGCCACCTTATTAAGGGGCAATTAAGTCTTTTACGCTTCAGAAACTCTCAGGAGTTTATTGAGTAGATTACTGAGCATTACATATCTCAAAATCGGATATGATTAAAAGTATTCGGAAATGAATGTTTTCTGAATACATTAACAGTACCAAGCATCTCCTTTATACGCCAGAACCACTTTGATATCATAGCAAAAAGATGCAATAAATTGTTTTCGTTCCATATAAGAACAGCCATTTACACTGTTTGTAAATAGACCTGCATGAATAAAGAGCAAGTATAATATGGATTAGGGAGTAAGTGACTTGATGCATAAATAAATGGTTAAAACATAAATCAGTGGACGAGTAGTGAAATGAATAAATATGTGGATATGTAGGTTTATGAAAGAATACATTAATTTCAGGTTGGATGAATTGTGACGGAGTGAATAAATTAATGGATAGGTAAAGAATTTAGTAAATGAGTGAAAATATGAACAAATGATCAAGGTCAGAGTTTATTGTTTGAGAAGTGAAATTAGTAAGTGAACAAAAGACGAATAGGGTATATGAGTGAATAAAATGAGTGCATAGGCTACCTACTGTTCGCATTTCACGAGAAGATCCGAGCAAGGAATGCGAGTTTTCCCCCCACTCTTATAACCTAACCTCCACACGAAACCGGCCGGCCATTGACTGAGTCTTGTTTGTCCCAGTCGGCCAATGACATCACTCCCATCCACCTGCTCCTTCAAGAACGCTGAGTTACTGGCTTACTCTCTCCTCTTACCCCGCAAGGATCATATTCCCCTCGCAGGGATCCTCTTGTGAAATTTGGACAGTACTCGTGTGTGTATTCAGTCATTCATTCATTCATACATAGTGCTCTGCCCAAAGGCAGGTCTTTCACTGCAAACCTAGCATTTTCCAGTCTTTCCTATTTTCTACCTTTCTCTTAATCTCCGCATATGATCCAGATATCTTAATGTTGTCTATCTTCTTGTGTCCCGAAATCTTCTCCCGGTCACCATTCCTTCCATTGCATCCTCCAGAAGGCAGTTTCTTCTCAACCAGTTACCCAACCAATTTCTTTTCCTCTTCCTGATCAGTTTCAGCATCATACTTTCTTCACCCACTCTTTCCAACACAGCTTCATTTCTTATTCTATTTTACACGCTCTCTCCTTCTGCGTATCCACATTTCATATGCTTCTATTCGTTTCTCTTCATTTCGTCGTAATGTCCATGTTTCTGCCCCATACAATGCTGCACTCCACACAAAGCACTTCACTAGTCTCTTCCTTAGTTCTTTCTCCAGAGGTCCGCAGAAGATGCTCCTTTTTCTATTAAAAGTTCCTTTGCCATTGCTATCCTCCTTTTGACTCTCTGTAGCAACTTATGTTACTGCTTATAATACACCCCAAGTATTTCAAGCTGTCCACTTCTTTTACTGCCTCGTTTAGAATTCGCAAGTTTACCCTCTTTACTTTTCTTCCTATGACCATGGTCTTTATCTTCATTCCATACTGCTCATAGCTGTCATTTATCTCCAGTAGCATAGGAATTAATAATGTAAGAATAGAGTGGATTATAAAATGAATAAATGTGTAAATGGGTAAATGAATGTATATATATATAAATGCATGTAGAGAATAATAAAGGAATACATTAACCAGAAAATGAATAAGGTAAGAACTGATTGATTTTAAAATGAATATAATAGAATGTAGGCCCTATGAATTGATAAATGCATGGATGAATGAATGAACATAAGAAAATAATAAGTTAAGAATTGAATAAATTGACATAGAAGGGATATGTGAATGAATCGATAACTTAGGCTATATTGCGTTCGAAGTTTAACAAATGCCATTGTGTATATAGGCGTCTTCTTAGCGGATATACTCCTCTTTGTAAAATAACTTTAATAAGTTATTTGCGTGTTCTGTAACGTAGGCCTTATAAAATAATAGAAATAAATCTATTCAATTTATTCGCTTATTGGAAATTTAAATTTAAATACACTAATATGTAACTGTATTTATAAATTATATAAAGTATTTATATTTGAAGTAATACTTAGTTACACTGTTTAAATTTGGTTATGTTATTTTATATACCTACGTTAGAAAACACGTAAATAACTTATTTTGGTTATATTACAATGACGGGGGGGATGTCAACTAAGAAGACGGCTGTATATGTATACCCAATGTTATTTCCTAAACTTTGAACGCAATATATACTCCGTTTCTGAAATCTGCAGAATATAGAAGACGAAACAGATCTTTCGCGCAAGTGGTGAGTGAAGGGGGCCAGTCCAATGACCGCTCTGGGGGGAAAGCATTGGTGAAGACGAGCTTCTAGAGCACCATCCTACCCTCCCACTTTCTTCCACGCGCATCTTACCCCTTAGCGACCGTGAGCCGATGCAGCCCGCAATACACACCCGTACTGACATACTCCGCTCATTCACTTGTCATCGGCTCCACCTAACACTTACTTACTTTACAGATTTCAGAAACGAAGTGTAGTAGTACTGGAACTTACGTACATATGTCACAGTTGGCTGTTCACGAGGATGGAAACCCAATTATAACAAGTATAGTTAATTCGCTATCGTAAACGACATCGCACCTTGCGCTGTCTCGAGCAGCAATACCTCCACTCAAGCAGAACAAACCACCGACCTCCACTCTTATCACTGGAAGTACTGCTGCTCGAGACTGCCCAAGGTGCGATGTCCCTTACGATAGCGAATAAGCTATGTGCGCCATTGTCTCTCACTGTAAGAAAGTAATTTTTCACACCCTTACAACAACTACCGGTACTTACAATTTCTCAGTAAACTTATACATAAAGCTGAAATTAAACTTAAAATAATAAAATATAAAATTGCTGGCCACATTATAAAATTATTAGTAGCAATATCCTTGAAATGAACAACTGGCACAGCGAAATGTCACATAATATAATGTTGAAGGCTTATACAGGGACATCATTTTATTTTTACTTCAATTTTTATCGTACCTGAGTTTTTGAATGTACTCCACTCCCACCCCTTCTACTAATGAAGTTCAACCGTCCTCCACACAGATCCAAGATCGCATATACAGTCATAGTAGCCTTACGGTCATAGTAAACAGTACGTTCCAAAAATATGTTCGCGTTTTCCAGTGACGAAAGAGCTTTCAATATTGAATCATTTTCGCACAGGTTCTGTCGTCCATTTGCTTACGTCGCATCCCGGTTTCCCCCACCTGTTCCTATTCGCCTCTCTGTAAAGGCTAGTGGCTGGGCTGTATTAGCTCTTTTCTGAGAGCATTAATTTCTGTTAGGAATTGGACGTCTACGTAATATTATACAACTGTTTAAAATAACGTAAATAAAAGGGCCTCGTTAAGTAATTAACTGTCACATGATTTCCCCCCTTTCTACAACCCTGCGACATAACCACTTGGACGGACAGTAGATAGCATGTCTGGGTAATTCTATCTTTTCGGATTGGGCAGAAGTGAAGATTGAATTTACAGTACGTAAAGTACTCTTTTATAGAGTATAGGTACAGAATTACTTCAACATGAGTTACTGGTACGAAGGACGAAACTGGTAATTGGAATTAGGTACAATAGTCTATAGTGGGATAATATGCACAAACGAACTGAAGCCTGTATCGAAATGAACGGCCACCATTTTAAAAATGTGTTTAAATATCCATATTATGATTATTTTTCAATTTAACTTCATTCTCTATAGTGTATGCTAGACAGTAGACAGTATAATATACACTGCATAATGAATACGTCCACATGGACAGCTTAATTCGTGAGTAAAAACATTCATTGTTAATCCTGTACTATATTTTGATTAAACAAGATCGAAATCAAAATTATCAAACTCAAAAGCGTGATATTTCCTAATTTACGTAAATGGATGAACTATTTTTCTTCCCTCCTATACCTAGTAAAGTGATTTGTTTGTATATTACGCCAGTATTATCGAACTCCAGTCGTGGAAAGGGGTAGCAAACGGTGTTTCCGGTTCTCAACCGTTTATCCAAAGCTATAGCCAGGTTAATGTTAGAAATGTTAGTAAAAATAAAATGATGTCCCTGTACAAATTATAACGTAGCAACATTCGAAATAACTATCCTATGTGTAACATACATCATTTCAATTGTAGAAGGTAAACAACCGAGCTTTGTTCAATTCCAATGACAGATCTTACTCATTGAAGAAAAATTGCACACAATGACGCCTTTGAAGTGCAAATTTATTTGAAGGAAGGAGGAAGTGATCGCAGTTACAGTTTATTAAACGTAACATTTACATGGATTTATTACGTTAGATGACAGGTTGATGGAGAAGAACAAAAAGCGATCACCGCCCTTATTCCTGGTACAGGTGGGAGTGACATCACTCGTAGCATAGGCCGTTCCTTACAACTGATGAAAAGATACTCGCACGTACGACTTTGTAAGTGGGAAGTTTAATAAATAATATTTCAGAACAATTTTGCTATCTGTAGCTTCGAAATAAAGAGAAGATTACCAACACATTCTGTAACTTATATGCATTTCTTGGAAATGCATGCTAATGCCAGGCGTTGTTGACGGAAGCTATAGCGGTCACTATTTTTATTGGCTTGTTTTACGACGCTGTATCAACATCTCAGGTTATTTAATGTCTGAATGAAATGAAGGTGATAATGCCGGTGAAATGAGTCCGAGGTCCAACACCGAAAATTACCCAGCATTTAGTCTTATTGGGTTGAGAAAATCCCCGGAAAAACCTCAACCAGGTAACTTTCTCCGACCGGGATTCGAAACCGGGCCACATGGTTTCGCGGTCAGGCCCTACCGTTACTCCACAGGTGGGACGGTAACTATTTCTGTCAATCCAATTCTCCTCTTTATTATTCCTCCATTTCTTTCTCAAGTTTTCGTTTTTCACTTTATTTCTTCCTTTTTCCATTATCTTAATCATGTTCTCTCCTCTCCCAGTTTTCCTTTCCTTCATCATTTTTACTGCCTCTTCTTCTTTTCTCCATTTTCTTTTGTTCCTTTACTATGCTTTTCCTCATGTTCTTACTCCCTTTCCCGTCTTAATTGTCTCTTAGTTTCTCCCATTTCCCCTTCTTTTCGTCATCATATTCGCATTCTATCGCCCTTTCCTTAATGTTTTCTTCTTTCTCCATCTTTCTTAATGTTCTTATTCCTACTTTCATCCTTCAAGTTTTGTTCTTCTCTTGAATTTTTTATTCTTTTTCTCATCTACTTCAATTTCTTTCTTTTTTATGTTCTCTAATCTTTTTAACCCTTAATTTTCTTATTTTTATCCTCTGTTTCTCTTTCCTCGTTTGTTCTTCTTCTCTTTCTTCTCTCTTCTTCAATTGTTTTTCTTCTCCTTTCCCTCCATTTCCTCATATTTTCTTTTTCTACTCTTTTCATTGTCATTTTTTTTATTTTTTCTTTTTTTTCATCTTTTCCACTATCATTTTACCTTTATTTTCTATTTTCTTTTCTTAGTTTTGCCCATTCATTTCCTCATTATTTTTTCTCTTTCATTTGTTTTCTCCCATCTCTATTCCTTTCCTTGTTTTTTCTTATCTCTTTTCATTTTCTATTCTTTATTTTATTTCCTTCCTCTTTCCTCCTCCTCATCATCATCATCATCATCATCATCATCATCATCATCATCATCATCATCATAATCTTTTTCTTCTTATATATTATTCTTCTTTTCCTCTGTTTCTTTTTCATTTCTGTTCTGTAATTGATTGTCTTCCTTTTCTCATTTTTATCTTCTCCTTCGTTTCTTCCTCACCTTGATTTCTTCTGTTTTACTTTTTCCAATCGTATTTCTCTGTTTCCCTTTCATCCATCCCGTCCTTTTCTTCTCACTTCTTCTTGTTTTTCCTTCTTTATCTCTTCCTGCTCATCCTTTCTTCCTTTGCTACTTTCTTCCTCATCTTCTTTTCCTTCTACTCATATCTTCCATTCGTCCTCATCTTCCCTGTGAGTCCAGACTTCGCTATCACCTTGTATTTAAGGTCTCTTACGCCCGCATGATTGTTTACATATCATACGAGTATGCAACGCCTGAACTTACCTTCAATGTTTTCAATGCCACAGTGTTTAATTCTCTTAACCACAGTGTTTTCAATGCACTCTACTTTTTTTGAGCTAAAAATAAATGCAATTCTCCGGCTTCTGGTTGGTGCTTTGTGCAGACTAGTCGTACTTAGCGATGGTATCCCTTCCGTGTATGTCGCAGTATGCTACCCATAGGCCTATACCTTAATTTTTTATCTTATCAAATTAAAGGATTTTTAAGTCTCTTGACTGAGCGATACAAAGCGAGGAGTGTGCCCATTCGTCTTGACAATTTCAAATTCAAGTCAAGTTCAAATTCACCAATTCATTCATTCACTCACTCAACACTTATTAATTCATTCACTCACTCACTAACTGATTCATTCATCCACTCAACATTTTTTTAATTAAATCACTCTCTCACTAACTGACTCATTCATCCACTCAACATTTTAAAATTCAATCACTCACTCACTAACTGATTAATTCATCCACTCAACATTTTTAAATGCAGTCACTAACTCACTAACTGATTAAATCACTCACTCATTAACTGATTCATTCATCCACTCAACATTTTTAAATTCAATCACTCTCTCACTAACTGATTAATTCATCCACTTAACATTTTTAAATTCAATCACTAACTCACTAACTGATTCAATCACTCTCTCACTAACTGATCCATTCATCCACTCAACATTTTAAAATTCAATCACTCTCTCACTAACTGATTAATTCATCAACTCAACATTTTTAAATGCAGTCACTAACTCACTAACTGATTCAACCACTCTCTCACTAACTGATCCATTCATCCACTCAACATTTTAAAATTCAATCACTCACTCACTAACTGATTAATTCATCCACTCAACATTTCTAAATGCAGTCACTAACTCACTAACTGATTCAACCGCTCTCTCACTAACTGATCCATTCATCCACTCAACATTTTAAAATTCAATCACTCACTCACTAACTGATTAATTCATCCACTCAACATTTTTAAATGCAGTCACTAACTCACTAACTGATTAAATCACTCACTCATTAACTGATTCATTCATCCACTCAACATTTTTAAATTCAATCACTCTCTCACTAACTGATTAATTCATCCACTTAACATTTTTAAATTCAATCACTAACTCACTAACTGATTCAATCACTCTCTCACTAACTGATCCATTCATCCACTCAACATTTTAAAATTCAATCACTCTCTCACTAACTGATTAATTCATCCACTCAACATTTTTAAATGCAGTCACTAACTCACTAACTGATTCAATCACTCTCTCACTAACTGATCCATTCATCCACTCAACATTTTAAAATTCAATCACTCACTCACTAACTGATTAATTCATCAACTCAACATTTTTAAATGCAGTCACTAACTCACTAACTGATTCAATCACTCTCTCACTAACTGATCCATTCATCCACTCAACATTTTAAAATTCAATCACTCACTCACTAACTGATTAATTCATCCACTCAACATTTCTAAATGCAGTCACTAACTCACTAACTGATTCAACCACTCTCTCACTAACTGATCCATTCATCCACTCAACATTTTAAAATTCAATCACTCACTCACTAACTGATTAATTCATCCACTCAACATTTTTAAATGCAGTCACTAACTCACTAACTGATTCAATCACTCTCTCACTAACTGATCCATTCATCCACTCAACATTTTTAAATTCAATCACTCACTCACTAACTGATCCATTCATCCACTCAACATTTTAAAATTCAATCACAAACCCATCCACTAATTCAATCTGTTACTCACCAGCCATTAACTGATCTATACAAATATACTCGAAAATTCACTAACCTGTCGATCTAGACCATTAGTTAATTCGTCCACTCATGCACATACCTATCCATACATTTGTTGTACTAGAGAACGCGTGACGTTTCGAAATTCAGTATGCAAATATCAGTTTTTATTATATCTCTCTATTCTTTATTTACTTCATGAAATGAAGGACATTAAGAGCCTGTTAAATGAATTAGATTTAGAACCGATCTTATCACAGCAAACGGATTGATAGAATATACAAGTAATTGCTTTCATTCCTATTTACCTTCAATGCTGCTATGTTTATGAGTTGTTCAATGCTGGGCAGAAATGCAAGATTTATCACTGAGGTAAAAGCGGAAACTGTACTTCTGATCAAGATAAGGGTATGTTTATTAAACTAAGCAAATTTATTCCGTAAAATTGAGATATCAACAAATGCATAAGTTAATGCAGAAATGAGGTACGAGGAAATGTACAGAAACAAGTGTTTCATTAGTTGTGATAACGAGGAATAATACAGTTACTAGATGACCATTTTGTATGTTGAAACTAAACAGCGGCTCTCCGTTTTATGCTGTTAATCTGTAGGAATATGGGAGTGCGATCGTACTGCACAGATGACGTAACAAAGGCGCGCTGTATGTTAGTACAAGCAACTGCCGTTCCACAAACAGAATGGTCAGATAATATGAATGAATGAATGAATGAATGAATGAATGAATGAATGAATGAATGAATGAATGAATGAATGAATGAATGAATGAATGAATGAAGTGCATTTATTGACACACAATAAATTATACAAACTCATGTACACAAGATCCTTGTCTCGAGCCCGTACGGCCATTTGTGCTGTAACTATGCACAGTCTGAATCTTCAAAGAAAACAAAAATACTACTACTAATAATAAAATAGTAAAGCAACAGTTATTATTATTACTACCGTTATCATTAGCCTAATTATCACAATTACAACTAATCTAAATTCATACCAAATTTCACAAAAAAATAATAAAAATAAAATAAAAGTAAGATATGAAAGAAAAAAAGACACACACTGCAATAAATAATCCAAGCAATAAATATAAAGAAAATACATTAAATAACATATATATATATATATATACGCAATAAAAACAAACAAATATAAAAAATACAATAAATACAAAAACAACATTATCCCCTAATTACCTCATTCGCTCAGTGTTAATACTACTCATTACAACACTAATAAATAATTCTTCCCCTTATTTCCTCGGCCTCCTCCCCTTCGGCCAGTTCCACCCTAATATACAACACAAAGACTTGTAAATAACAGAAACGGCATTTTATAATCGAAAAATCGAAAGAGAATTGGGAGGACAAATTTAAAAGGTACGCAAAACGCGTTCTTGCAAGGGGTTGGGGGCTGTACAAAACTAAGTATGTGAGCTCCAAGCCTGTTGGCCACTAGTCTCACTCCGGGTTACGCTGCTCCACTGAAGGAGCTCTAGAAAATTTTGAAGGGGAAGCCGAAATTGGACGTAACCTCTTAGGTACCACATACGCGAGGGGGACTGAGATTTGATCAAGTGATCACGCAACGGGGCGAGGAGGAGATGGCTGGTGTTTGCCGTTAGGATGGCGAGACGCTGTCATCTGTTGTTCGATGACAAAGCATGTGAAGGCCGTCGGAAGAAGCGCCGTGAAATCTAAATCTGCAATTTGAGAGGTCCCTGTCCTTTCAAATTGCGACTAATTGAGTGACCGCGTATTATAATCCATTGATTCGAGAATTAGAGCGCCATCGGCACCGGCCTATCTCAGATGGTAGCGAACTGGACTCGTGTTTTGTAGCTGCCCTCGAGAGTGGGTTCGAATCCCTTCTAGACTGATTAGCTATCTTGTTGGAATTATCCAAAGATTTGACCAACTATCAGGCAAATTTTCGGACTCATCTCGCTAGATAACAATTTCACAACAGATAATCTCGCAGTTGATACAGCATCGTTAAATAATTTGTGTAAAATAAAAAGTGTATTAGAACAGTTCTACAGTAATCATGTCTATAGCATTGATGTACCTGTCAACAGTAGGAATGTTGATAGACTATTATAGTGTTTGAAGCAGGAATTGAGTTTTGGAAAGATGATAATTGCATGATAAATGAAATGTTTATTGTTGTTTATAAAATAAACATTTCATTGCTATATTATGTCTATTGAAAACTGAAATACGATTCTCAGTATTCAAAACAGGAAAAGGAAATTATACACCGAAATTTTATCTCGATTCTCTGTTGTATTCTAAAAGTATTCCTTGAAATAGTTACAAATCTAATTAACAAGAATTCCTATTGGCGCGAAAGAATCCCAGGAAATTTGTCTCTACTGATAGCTATTTTAGGACATAATGTTAAGTTCTGAGGGATGTACTGCATAGATTATAATAGTAGGAAGTGCTTTTTCCGGTGACCTAATTAGGAACGCCACAAATTCTCAGTCTATTTCATGATTTCCTTGCTTGTATGTGTTACATTTTGTGTTGTAATTATTCAGTGAATCTGTTTAAGAATTGCAAAATGGATATTCCTTCCCTCTTTAAGTAATGAATGTATTGATATATTTAATGTTTACATCGAGTCCTACGATTTGACATAATTTTCAAATATGAGAAACAGCACTGCATCTAATTAACAGTGGTTAACGGGGGCAGAAACGTGGACATTACGACGAAGTGAAGAGAAGCGAATAGAAGTATTTGAAATGTGGGTATGGAGGAGAATGGAACGTGTGAAGTGGACAGAAGAATAAGAAATGAAGTTGTGTTGGAAAGATTGGGTGAAGAAAGAATGATGCTGAAACTGATGAGAAAGAGAAAAAGGAATTGATTGGGTCACTGGCTGAGAAGAAACTGCCTACTGAAAGATGCACTGGATGGTGAATGGGAAAAGAGTTCGGGATAGAAGAATATATCAGATGATAGACGAATTAAGATACATGGTTCATATGAGGAAACAAAGAGGAAAGCAGAAAATAGGAAAGATTGGAGAAGCTGGATTTCCAGCGAAAGACCTGCAGAACACTAAATGAATGAGTATTTTTCGAGATATAAACTAAAACGTCAGACTGTCAATTGACTTGACTATTTAAAAATAGACAAAAATCCTCATCGTAAGTATGTTTGTCGCTCTTAAATTTACCAAATCCCTTTTCATCATAACTTCCACAATTTTTTAGGTAAACTTATGACATTTTGCATCCAAGTGACTTCATACTGGAGAACAAACTCTGCTTTAATATTATTTTATCATTTCACGTTCTTGTTTTTATTAATAATTCTTTCTGTAAAATATTACTCTTTACAACCCATGGCAAAAATATAAAAAATATATTATTTATATATTCAGTTGATAAGGACAGATATGCTAACACCCCAATTATGAATGAAATAGAGAAGAAAACATTTTAAAATATTAAAATTTGTTCATGATACCAGAGAAACCAATTTTCCGTTCACAAAGTGCAGCTCCTAATTTAAATATATAATTACCCTTAACAGTATAAGTTTTCTGGATTCTAAAAAAATTTTGTTAATGCAGAAATGTTATCTAATCACTGTATCAAATTCCAGTAGAAAATTAATTCAGGAAACAGAAATTAAATTTTGAATTTTATTAAATTTATACAATTTTTTTGGACTAGTGCATACTATATCATACCAGTATAAAGGGATTTTAGCTTCATGTCACTTGATAAATCCCGTTTTCTAACTAAACTCTTCAAGAGTGAACAGTATCTCACTAATCATAATAAGTCCAACTCAACTTTAAACGAAAAGACTAGCTCATACAACATCGGAGCTCTTTAACTTCCCAGATTCGAAAATTAATAACAAAACGCCTTTTTGATCTGAGCTCATTTTTTTGCGTTTGGGTCACTGTTTAATATTAGCTGCTTACTAGTGCAAGAGTGGAAAACCCCTCCGAGACTGTCCGGCTTGGGGAGACGCACATTGCCTTATTCAAATATATCTTTTTACTAGACAACATATTGGTCATGTCTTATATTAGTATCTTACTGTAATAGATTGCAATTATTATTTATTATCCTGGCAGCTGTAAAGGCCACACCTCTCCAATGTTGTACACATTCCAAATAGTCTCGGACTGTAGCACGAATTAGGTTATTGCCAATGCTCTAGCAACTAACATAGTGAAATAATAATAATAATAATAATAATAATAATAATAATAATAATAATAATAATAATAATAACAACAACATTGTAATAAGAATATTGTACGAAATGGAAATATAAAAATTGGAAATTTATCTTTTGAAGAGGTGGAGAAGTTCAAATATCTGGGAGCAACAGTAACAAATATAAATGATACTCGGGAGGAAATTAAATACAGAATAAATATGGGAAATGCCTGTTATTATTCGGTTGAGAAAATTTTATCATCCAGTCTGCTGTCGAAAAATCTGAAAGTTAGAATTTATAAAACAATTATATTACCGGTTGTTCTGTATGGTTGTGAAACTTGGACTCTCACTTTGAGAGAGGAACAGAGATTAAGGGTGTTAGTAAAATATTTGGGGCTAAGAGGGATGAAGTTACAGGAGAATGGAGAAAGTTACACAACACAGAACTGCACGCATTGTATTCTTCACCTGACATAATTAGTAACATTAAATCCAGACGTTTGGGATGGGCAGGGCATGTAGCACGTATGGGCGAATCCAGAAATGCATATAGAGTGTTAGTTGGGAGGCCGGAGGGAAAAAGACCTTTAGGGAGGCCGAGACGTAGATAGGAAGATAATATTAAAATGGATTTGAGGGAGGTGGGATATGATGATATAGAATGGATTAATTTTGCTCAGGATAGGGACCAATGGCGGGCTTATGTGAGGGCGGCAATGAACCTCCGGGTTCCTTAAAAGCCAATAAGTAAGTAAGTAAGTAAGTAAGTAAGTAAGTAAGTAAGTAATAACAACATTAGATTTTATAGAACCCGGATGTTCATTGCCGCCCTTACATAAGCTCGCCATCGGTCCCTATCCTGAGCAAGATTAATCCAGTCCCATCTCCCTCAAATCTACTTTAATATTATCCTTCCATCTACGTTTCGGCCTCCCCAAAGCTTTTTTTCCCCTCAGGTCTCCTAACTAACACTCTACATGCAAATCTGAATTTACCCATAACGTAAAAAAAAGTACATGTTACGAAACCCCAACATAAGCCTCGGAATAATAATAATAATAATAATAATAATAATAATAATAATAATAATAATAATAGTAATAATAATAGTAGTAAATATTTTATTATTAGAATTTTTCTACAATACAGCACTTATCCTTCACACAAAGACAATTTGCTCCTCCACAAATATCTATCCTCAGCATCTTCTTCAGTAAGATCTCTTTTAGGCACACTCCTTCTGACGCTATCCATTCTTTGTTCTCTTGGCTTCCCACTGTTTCTCCTTCTCTCCGCAGTCCATTCCAGCATCATCCTCGGTATTCTTCCACTTTTCATCCTCTTCACGTGTCCAAATCAATGTAACGTTCATTCTTCAATTAGGTACTTAAGTAACGTTCTTTTCTATCTCCATAATTTCTCTAATTCTTTGATTTCTAATTTTTTACTCCTCTTGATTTTCTCCCTGATCATCGCCAAAAGTCCATTTCAGTAGCCAATAATTTACTCTCGTGTATTATGTCTATTATGATGGATGGGTCAGTATATTCTTTAATGTTATTCGATTTGATAATTTTTTCTTTTATTTAAGCCTTTGTACAAGGTAACAAATCAAGTCTTATTGACCAGTACATTATGAACAAACCAAATAATTACATAATTTAAACCATGCAACCCCTCCAATAAATATCTGCATGATCTGGAGAAGAATTCCTTGCAGCTGTTGCATTTTTGAAAATTTAGGATTTTCCAATGGCCCGTATGTTTTACAAAGTGGCCAATTTTTTCACTTTCTCCTGATGTCATAGTTGATACATTTTCCAAACTTATTTTTATTTTCAGAGGGAGACATTTTGTCATTCTTACCTCTTGCATTAGTTAGGTTAATTCATAGCCCAGTTCCATTAGGAAGAATTTTCGTATACACAGTTTATTTAGACTGTACTCTCGATTGATATGAACATACAACACATAAGTATTAATTCCTGCAATATCTAGCACACAAACAGTCCTTCGTACTCCTTCTGCATTGGCAATATTATTTGTGATGTCAACGTCTCTCTTTATTTTGTTATAAATGTAATATTATCTAGACTTTCTGTGCTCATCTGATGATACTCTTTCTATTGACTTTGTACTCCTTGTGTTACCCATGTTCCCCTTGTATGGCCCTTGTTCTCCTTGTATTTTCCTTGCTCTCTTTCTCTTTTCCTTGTTCTCCATATCTTTTCCTTTTTCTCTCTGTATTCCATTTGTTCTACTTATATTTTCTTTCTGATCTTTTTATTCCTTTTGTTATTAAATTTCTCTTGTTCTTCTTGCTTCTTCATTTTCTCCTTCTCTTCCCCTTGTTCTTCTTGTCGTATTATTCTAGGGCTCCTCTTGTTATCTTTGTCTTTTCCTTGTGCATCTACACTACTCCTTCTTCTCTTTGTTCTTCTTGTATTTCCCATTCTTCTGGTTATCCCCCTGTTTTTCGTAGTAATCCCTTTGTTTTCGTAATATTCCCATTGTTCTCCTTGTCTTTCCCTTCTTCTTGCCTTCTCGTTTTTGTTATGTATTCTCATTATTATCATTGACTTCCCCTTATTCTCCTTGTCTTCCCATTATCCACTTTCCATTCTCCTAGTTCTGGATGTATTTCCTTTCATCTCCTCATAAACCCTTTGCCCTTGCATTCTCCTTGATTTCCTTGTATACTTCATGTAACCATTGTATCCCCTATGATTTTCTTGTATTACCCTTCTCCGTCTTGTATTTTCTTTTTTCTCTTTGTATTCCCCTTATTCTCCTTGTCTTTCCATTGTTATCTTCCTCTTGATCTCCTTGCTTCCTGTTATTCTCCTTGTATTTCCGTTATTCTCATTGTCTTCCCTGCATACTTGTATTTACTTTGTTTTCCTTCTCTGACCCTTGTTCTCCTTGTAGTCCCCTTATTCTACTCATGTTCCCTTTGTTATCCTTGCATTCCCCTTGTACTCTTTGTATTCCTCTTGTACTCATTGTATTTCCTTTCTCATCCTTATCTTCCCCTTGTTCTCCTTATATTTCCCTTGTTCTCCTTGTCTTCCCATTATTAATTTCCCATTCTCCTAGTTCTGCATGTATTTCGTTTGATCTCCTCATAATTCCTTTGCTCTTGCATTCTCCTTGATTTCCTTGTATACTCCTTGTAGTAATTGTATTCCCTATGATTTTCTTGTATTACCTTTCTAATTCTTGTATTTTCATTTTTCTCCTTGTATTGTTATCTTTCTCTTCCTCTTGATCTCCTTGCCTTCCTGTTATTCTCCTTGTACTTCCGTTATTCTCATTGTCTTCCCTGCATACTTCTTGTATTTACTTTGTTTTCCTTCTCTTCTCCTTGATCTCCTTGCCTTCCTGTTACTCTCGTTGTACTTACGTTATTCTCATTGTCTTCCCTGCATACTTCTTGTATTTACTTTGTTTTCCTTCTCTTCCTCTTGATCTCCTTGCCTTCCTGTTACTCTCGTTGTACTTCCGTTATTCTCATTGTCTTCCCTGCATACTTCTTGTATTTACTTTGTTTTCCTTCTCTTCCCCTTGATCTCCTTGCCTTCCTGTTACTCTCGTTGTACTTCCGTTATTCTCATTGTCTTCCCTGCATACTTCTCTTATTTACTTTGTTTTCCTTCTCTTCCCCTTGATCTCCTTGCCTTCCTGTTATTCTCCTTGTATTTCCGTTATTCTCATTGTCTTCCCTGCATACTTCTCTTATTTACTTTGTTTTCCTTCTCTTCCCCTTGATTTCCTTGCCTTCCTGTTATTACCCTTGTATTTCCGTTATTCTCATTGTCTTCCCTGCATACTTCTTTTATTTACTTTGTTTTCCTTCTCTTTCCCTTGTTCTCCTTGCAATCCCCTTATTCTATTCGTGTTCCCTTTGTTATCCTTGCATTCCCTTTGTACTTTTTGTATTCCTCTTATAGTCATTGTATTTCCTTTCTTATCCTTGTCTTCTCCTTGTTCTCCTTGTATTCCCCTTGTTCTCATTGCCGTTGATGAATACGAGATGGTCAGTTTTAACGATATTGCAGCCAAGAGCTCCTGTTCCTGCAGGAAGCCACACGAGAGCGCTGCAACTGATCGTGTTGGGAGTTGTACAGCGGCGGGGATGATGTCCCCTCCCACAGATCCGCCTGATCGGGAACATTTAGACCGGAAAGCTGATACAGTGGACCTCCCGCGCTGCACCGTCCTGCATCCGAGCACTGACCTGCTGGACCATTATGCTCTCCCAAATCACAGATACAGAATAGTCCAGAAATTTATCTGCTCAGCCTTGAATGTACTCTGTCATCGTAACAAGCTTTTATTGTAAATACGTTTTTATACAAGTCAAGGATAAACAGCCAGTATAGTGTTCAGTTCCTCGGTGTAGAAACCCCCAACAACGGAAGCTTTTGTGGCGCTCAGATTCCAGAGATGCGAGCCGTCTTATGCGCAGAGAGAATCGTTTATACACACATATTAGAATTTCTGGTTATTGTTCAGGGGTTCCCAAACGGACGGACGTGCTTCTGCGGGAGAAAATACGAAATTTTCATCATTTCCATCGTCATCCATTATGAGTACAATGTAGATCCACAGCCTGTGGTGCACTCGGGATAGTCTCTGACGAACTAAGTGGTCTACGCTTCTCGACACTAGCGACATCTATGAGTGAC
The DNA here is from genome assembly GCF_040183065.1 of Periplaneta americana. Taxonomy (NCBI): domain Eukaryota; kingdom Metazoa; phylum Arthropoda; class Insecta; order Blattodea; family Blattidae; genus Periplaneta; species Periplaneta americana. The sequence continues at coordinate 39,688,300 of NC_091120.1, read as the reverse complement.
GCTCATAGAGTCGAGGCGAATAATGGCAAATTAAGGGCACTACCACTGGACAAAAAAAAATCTTGGATTCGTCACTATTTCGTATTTGTAATTTGTTATTAAAATTGTTGTATTTTATGTCCATTATTCCAAAATAAATTCACTCATATATACTTAATATGAAGGAAATACTTTCCTGTCAGGGATGATGTGTTTTCCACGAAAATTTGGAAATCTATTTTATTCACCATCATAGCACTTCTACGTCAATGTTAAATTGATCGATTCTAAATACTGTATGTATTTTGTAGTCCCTAATAAAGTATTAAATTACATAAACAATGCGACCATCACTTCTTCCTTAATTGTTCCAGTTCGTACCTTGTGATAATAGAGAGAGATAGAGTGCGTAAATTTTCGTATACTTACCAAATGCAGAATGAAAGTAATTTAAATATGAAAAATAATTAATATAATTTGTATGTTGATATGTCAAGGTAACTGAACATTTGTTATAAAGTTTACGTTATTAACTTATCTTGTAGTTTGTAAATGATATTATGTAATTCAATCATACAAATATTTTATTTTATTTTATTTTTGCAGGAACTATTCCGCCTGTTCAATAAGTAGGACCTGATGATACCAAAAATAAAATAAAATTGTATTGTGTGAGTGCTTGAATTACATATAATTTACAAATTACAAGATAAGTTAATATCGAAACCTTTATAATATATATTCTTCAGTTAATAATAGAATTCAATTTTGACATTTTTTTTAACATTAATTTACTATGTAGACTTTTGACAATGTTAGAATATATTTTACACGTTTTACATACGGTAAATAAAATCAAATATAGGGGTACAGTTTTTTCCAATTGAATTCTTAGAAATACAATAGAATTACGTATAACAATAAAGAATGAAGTCAAGATAAATAATGAGACAACAAAGGAAATATCCATCATAATCAGAGAGGGCTGTTATTTAGTCACCAATATATTGTTTAATATTTGAAGGGGTAAGAATGATATAATCATAAGCCACGAAGACAAAAATTTACAGGAGAGCGTAGTAAAAGTATGGAATCCAATGCTATTTTTTCTGTTATTTCTTGAGTAAAATTCATGATATATATCAAATTGCTTCTCTCATATGCATAACAAATGAACTATTTTTTTAAGTGTGGCTTTGGACTATCTCATTCACGCACCTTCATTTATCTAAATAACAAGATATCAAATAAGAAATGAATTTACAAATATGCATTTAAAATAAACACACTCGTTTTGTAGATTAACAGGTTTCTATAGCTAAATGGTACTGAAATTTGCAGAGGTAAAAGTACCTATGCATTGCAGTTTGAAGAAGATTTTGACTGGAGATACTGAAGAAAAATTCAAACCTCTGAGAGGCACAACAGAATAGGAAGAAAAATTATGCATTATATCATATTTTAATTGTCTATACTGTAAAAACATTATATTAAAATACAGTGCGATCTAAAAGTCCCTCCGCAGCTCTATTAGTTCTACTAACTCTAGAACACAACTCTGTAGAAAGTTGGCACTCCCCCTTTCATTCCGGTTTGACAACCTCACACCCTCAATCCATCATATGCTTAGCGGCCAGTGCTGTCACTTGAATTCTCTACCAAATACACTTGAATTCTCTATCTAGTGAATTCTTGGCTACACAAGCACTGCGGGGAGACTTCTCGATCACACTGTAGTATCTACTATTAATATAATCGCAAAATATAAAATGAATCTGATGCCACAATTTTTATGATTATTAACAAAAGCAGAAATTCTCGAATGCGACGGAACAATAATCAAAAGATTGGTGGCGAAATGGAAGACGTTTAAAAAATCACGAGTTGAGATAGAACCTGACCTAAAAAGAAATAATTTGTATTTATGGTCGCGACTATTATTATTATTATTATTATTATTATTATTATTATTATTATTATTATTATTATTATTATTATTATTATTCTATGTCACTAGCCTACTTCAGTATAGTAGATAGTGTTTGTCTTCAACTAAACTGTTTCAATAAATTGCGTCAGCAGGGACTAGTTTTTTTTAAGGCGAATATCCGGATGTATATAAATAGATAAAAAGAGAAATAAATAAATATATCGGACTAAAACCTTGTGGGATCATAAAATTAGACTAGAATATCTACTTCAACCATATTCATGTTCATATATTTCATAACTACCCCAGGGTTTGCTGGACTCCTATAAAAATGTACTGCAGTCAGAGAGTGGTCCTAAGTAGGCCTACATTTAGTGAGAAGGCAAATAATTCGTGGAAACTCTACTTCCCTGTCTTTTGTTCTCCTATATGTGAGGTACACAGATGACTTGGCTTCTGATTCATTATTCAGTACATTGGTCAGAAGCCAGTTTTCTCTTGATGATCTACACGTAGACTAATGTTGGTCGAACTGCATGTAATTTTCCTAAGAGAGAGAGTCTTCACGGCTAACAGAAGGTAGGAATGTTATAAACTGTGACGTAATTAATCATAATCAGGTCAGTCTGGATTTACTCTACCACATCCTTTTAGATAAGCGAATCCTCTCAGCGTCTTGTTTATACTTCATTAATAATGAAATCTCTCTTTTTTAATTCTGAAAACTGCCATGAGTAACGTAATTTTTTCAGACAGGAGTGTTCTTACGGTGAAGTATTTATTCCATGTTTCTAAGAATCACTTTTTTTATAAAATGTTATGTGAAAAAGTAATATCAAGAAGTCAAGAACACTTCGGAAATTGCTGAAGCTGTATTAAAAATGTTTTTCGTAAAAATTGAAATCCAATTACACTAAAGGGTATTGGTTTTTAAATCACGTTTCTTTTCAATTTTTGTTTAATTTTATTGCCCTAGTAGGGTATAGCTAGACATAAAAAAACAGAATGATACTCAATTTCAAGAATCGTTACATGATTTTCTTCCTGAATTTTTTTATGTTGAACATTTATGCGTTTGGCTTTTCAAGTCTGTCGAATATGGCGAAGTTCGATATTCGTCGATGTTAGCACTACAGAAGGAGGCTTGTCGTTTTGTTCCTTGATTCGCTCTCCTCTACTCCCCCTCGCTTAAGGATTTTAGCACAGATCTTGCTATTAGTTTTTCATATGGAATGAGACGAAGTTTGTGATGTCTTGGTTGTCCCTCTCATATTCGAACATTGCTGGACACTAATCTTTACATAAGAGGGGTTCTCGACAACACCACAGAACGAGGAGGACAAGGGGAATAAGGGAGAAAATGTCGAATTTAAGGAATACAAGGGGTATAATAGGAATGCAAGGAGAACAGGGGGAATACAAAGAAAACGGAAGGGGATACAAGAACATTGGGAATACAAGGAAAAAAAGGGGAAGACAAGGAGAACGAAGGGAAGACAAGAAGAATAATTGGAAGACAAAGAGAACAAAGGGAAGACAAAGAGAACAAGGGGCAGACTCGGAGAACAAGGAGAAAAAAGAGAAGATAAAAATAAAAAGGGGAAGACAAGGAGTACAAGGTATAGACAAGGAGAATAAGAGGAAGGCCGAGAACCAGGGGAATGCAAGGAGAGTGAAAGAAATACGAGTAGGATAAGGGAAAGGAAAAGAGAACAAGCGGAATACAAAGGGATTTTAATAATTTTTAAAAGAATTATTCGGTGTCATCCATGGGGGAAATCAGGATAACATTTTTATTTGATTGAATATCCTTAATATTTATGGGTTTTGTTTTATTTATAATAAAAAGATAAATAGAGATGTTGCATTTTTATGTGATAGCCAATTCCCAACTTATCCTCTATACCTAGGAAGCAGAAAGACGTAGTTCTACGTGAAAAATTGATGTAATAATACAGAAGTGGAATGAAAACCTGCCTTTGAAAGAAAAGTTTTGAATATAACCTGTTTTGGAAATTAAGTTGAATTTGACAATAAGTTGTAATTTTAAAGCACGATTATTGATTATTTATTGGAAGTTTTTGTATAGATTAAGTGAAAGGAACCTTGGAATGCATGGTTTTCATAGAAATAAGTCGTTCTCTCTTTTCACTGCATAAAAACGATTGTCAAGTGAAAATTTTAAGTCCTAAATCAGAATCTGACTCATCTTCTCCTTTTATCTAGACTCGTTCAAGTCCAACAAGACATGCTGATGCATCTTAGGAATGTAGGGCATCATTTTCATGAGGTCATGGAGCAGTCCTGAAAGTATAATGAGCTCCTGTAACTGGAAACTTGTTTAATCGAGTTTCACGTTGCTAGACTAGATATTATTATCGTTATAAATCAAATCAATCATTGCAGCCAAAAATCGTGATTTCAGTTTATGAAAATTATTGCATTTGTTTGATTGTTACTGTTTTTTGTTTCCTTCAATGCCTCTAACTTGCGGACGAACAACTTTGAGAGTTTTATTTTCATCTGGCACCAATATTACATTTCTATCTTATTCATCTATAGACTACTAATAATAAATCTGTAGCCGAAATTTTTCTGGTAATTTTCGATTTTCCAAAAATAATTGGTCCTAACATATATAATTAACCACCCTGAAACCGAAAATCGCTTTTTTGAAATTTTTGTTCGTCTGTCTGTCTGTCTGGATGTTTGTTACCTTTTCACACGATAATGGCTGAACCGATTTATTTGAAAATTGGAATATGAATTAAGTTCGTTGTAACTTAGAATTTAGGCTATATGTAATTCAAAATATTTTATTTAAAAGGGGAGTTATAAGAGGGCTTGAATTAAATAAATCGAAATATTTCCCTTATTATTAATTTTCGTGAAAAATATTACATAACAAAATTTCTTTAAAAATAATTTCCGATAAGTTTTATTCCATGCAAAATTTTGATAGGACTGATATTTAATGAGATAAATGAGTTTCAAAATTACAATAACGCCATCTAAGGCAGTGTAATGTAATAAAAAACCAAATGACTTCGTCTTTAAGGGGTCTTGGACAATAACAATCGAAAGTTATTAAACATAGCCTACAGAGAATGTTTCTGTGTTTGTATGAAGTAATATCGGAAGCTAAATTAACCGATTTGTATATTTAATTATTAATTCACCATTTGAAAGTGTAGTTTCTCTAGATGGACATAATGCTATAATGTTATTACAGTAACTTCTGAGAGAATCGAGGACAGGTAAGATTAAAATAGCTTCTTATGCACAGAAAACTTTATAGGCATTCGTTTCCTGTATTTCTTAAAATAATTTTTATGACCAAATGAGTGGTCTCTGGATCAAAATGATCGCATTTTAATTTTTAATACAATTTAAATTAAGTAACATAATAAACGATTTATCCTTCTATCAAACACGAATGTTCCCTGGATCAAATGTCCTATTTTAATTATGTAATTACTTTATATTTATTTCTAACGGGTGCAGCAGAGCGCACGGGTACGGCTAGTTCAAAATAATATAATCCTCTGAAACCACACCATGAGTTTTGGGACTCAGTGTACTACAGTTAGAAGAATTATCTATATCCTAGATAATTATCGGGATATTAATCTACTTAATACCGTTTCGAAACTTATTACTTAAACAATTATACCAATATTGTCAGAAATTGAAGACCTTTCTCAAAGAAGGTTGTATATTACATTTTTGACAATGTTGAGCTTCTGGTGGTATAAGGTTGTACATCAAAGCAATGACAATTTTTTCTATTTCCTGTAAAATCGTACAAATGTGATATACAACCTTCTTTGAGGGAGGTCTTCAATTGTTATTCTTCGAAATGTACAACAAGGTTTCAGAAGAAGCAGATCTTGCACAGATGCCACATTCATAGGCCTAATGCAACAGAATTCAGTTAACCTGTTTATTTTATCTTTGTCGATATTAAAAAGGCATTTGATAGAATTAACTGAATTCTTTTTAAAAATTCAGAGAAATAAAAACGCCTAAGGGGCCTATTAAGTTCATCCGGGAAATTTATTCTTAAACTTCTGTAAAATACAAAATAAAAGGAAAAATTGCAGAGAAAACATTTGTTACTAAAGGAATAAGGCAAGGTAACTCTCTAACTCCTTCTTTTCTTTAATTTAGCAATAAATAAGACGATTCAAAGTTTACAAGAACTTAACTTCGTGTTGTTAAATTTATTCACTAACCTCCTCCTCGGCGGTCGAATATTGGGAAATTTCGCAATAAACTTCATACGGACCCGGCTAGCCGATTCATACGTATAATATTACTTGCACACAAACACTCTTTCTTCTGGACTCATATAGCGAACCAGTCTATGCGGTATCTCACATGAAGCTGCACTCAACAACATTCGTACAATACGCATGAGAGTGTCCAACATGAAGGGGAATCGAACAGCAGAGTGGGCGGCAGACTGTGGACTAGCGCCCGTTGGTCCACAAGCCATAGGTCGGTAAACCAAACTAATAACAACCATGTAGCTCCGTAGTGTATAGGCATAGTGGAGCCCTTTGCTAGCTAAGGGAGATATTCCGTAATACTGTCAAGTAATTGTTTCTCTAAATGGTGCAGAGAATATAGGAGGAAAGAGCTTATTATTATTATTACTTACTTACTTACTTACTTACTTACTTACTTACTTACTTACTGGCTTTTAAGGAACCCGGAGGTTCATTGCCGCCCTCACATAAGCCCGCCATTGGTCCCTATCCTGAGCAAGATTAATCCATTCTCTATCATCACATCCCACCTCCCTCAAATCCATTTTAATATTATCTTCCCATCTACGTCTCGGCCTCCCTAAAGGTCTCTTTCCCTCCGGCCTCCCAACTAACACTCTATATGCATTTCTGGATTCGCCCATACGTGCTACATGCCCTGCCCATCTCAAACGTCTGGATTTAATGTTCCTAATTATGTCAGGTGAAGAATACAATGCGTGCAGTTCTGTGTTGTGTAACTTTCTCCATTCTCCTGTAACTTCATCCCTCTTATCCCCAAATATTTTCCTAAGCAACTTATTCTCAAACACCCTTAACCTATGTTCCTCTCTCAAGGTGAGAGTCCAAGTTTCACAACCATACAAAACAACCGGTAATATAACTGTTTTATAAATTCTAACTTTCAGATTTTTTGACAGCAGACTGGATGATAAAAGTTTCTCAACCGAATAATAACAGGCATTTCCCATATTTATTCTGTGTTTAAATCTCCTCCCGAGTATCATTTATATTTGTTACTGTTGCTCCAAGATATTTGAACTTCTCCATTTCTTCAAAAGATTATTATTATTATTATTATTATTATTATTATTATTATTATTATTATTATTATTATTATTATTGTTCTTATTATTATCATTATCATCATTAACTGAATACAATTTATGTCTTTTGTCTGGGATTAATAAATGGTTTTGTAAACGCAGATAAACTGAAGAAATACGATATTGGTTTGCTAATCAACTGAATGGTTTAAGTGATTTATAAATTGGTTTAGTGGCAACAGATCGTTTTATGAATGTATAGGTCGATAAATAAATAGATGAGTGAATAGATAAATGGGATGGATGGATAAAGGAAAGATAGAAGGGACAAAGGACGGAATGACAAGTTGGTTCGTTGTTTATCTGTTTGGTTGTTGATATTTTATCTGTTGTTTGGTTTGTTTACTTGGTAACCTTATTGGTTTGATTATTTCTTTGATCGGTTAGATTGTTTGTTTGGATGATGTTTTGCTTTAAAGTTGGTTTGAGTATTCATGTTACTGTATTTAAAGTCGTTTTGGTTGCTTATGCTGTTTAGTTGATTTTCTCTTTATTAAATTTAATTGCTTGTCTAGTTTGTATGAATGAACAATCGAATAAATGGATTTGTAAATGGATGGGCAGAGAGAAGTTAGAGGAGAAGAGTGATAAAACGATAAACTGGTTCGTTGTTTGTTCCTTTGCTTGCTTGGTTGGCTGGTAGGTGACTAGTTATTTTTTGCTTGATTTGTTGCTTGATAACTTTGTTAGTTTGGTTGTTTCGTTGGTTTGTTCATTATAGTGTTTGGTTAGTATTTTGTTTCATAAATATACGGGAGATCGCAATGTAATGAGGCAAAATACGTAAGATCTCGGGAAATAACGTGCAGATGCCAACTGAATTTCCCATTATTACATCCTCCTTATCGTCCTACTGGAAGCAGTGACGTTGTGCTGCGTACAAGGACTACGGAACTGCATTACTCGCTTCAGCAGTATGAAGTCTGATATTCACATCGAAGCAGACTATCCCAGTGGTGTGGATCACATTTTCTAGAGTAGGTTATCAAACAGGTTTTAAAAGGTTCATGTTTCTCCCAGCATAGAGTGTAGTCCTTGGTGTTGCTAAAAAAAATGGGCCATAACTCAGAGCGATAGACCTTATTGCTTTCCGTACTCGCGAACTTTTCTCGGAAACAATCCTCGGTTCCGTCTCTGTCTTCATCCAGCTCAACTATTTGATTTTTTTTATTTATCGAAAAAATGCCTTCATATGTGAAAGAGGCGTGCTTGAGATAACACGGGAGACAGACCAGCATGACGCGTAAATCAGGTTTTATTACTTGAAACAGATGGGGACGTAAGAATCCCAGTGGTCACACTTGTTCTTGCGTGTAGGTACACTGAGGCGAGTCTGGCTTTTTTGTAACGGGGAGAAAATGTGACCAGTTTGATGTCTATTCCCTCATATTTCATATACCGAAAATCCACCTTACGCCTTAGAAATTTACACCCGGCTATATACACATCTACCTAACAATTTATTCATCTACCTTCCAATCAATCTTTCATCATTTTATCCATTTACCTATATATTTATTTACTTATCCATTTATCTGTCTATAAATTTAACCATCTGTTTATCCATATGCCCGTTAACCAATCCATTCATCCACCTATCACTTCATTTATCCATATACCCACTAATCCATTCATTCATTCATTCATTTACAAATCAGTTTGTTCGTTCATTCATTCATTTATCAACCAAATCAGCTAAACAATAAAATAACAAAGAAACATTCAACTAAACAACCAACTAAACAAGAAAACGACATAACAAACAAGAATAATCAAACCAACAAAACAAAACAACTAACCAAACACTATAATCAACAAACCAACGAAAGAACCAAACTAACACGGTTACCAAGCAACAAATAAAGCAAAAAACTAACCAGCCACCAACCAACCAACCAAACAACCAACCAACCAAGCAAAGAAACGATGAACGTACCAGTTTATCATTTTATCACTTTTCTCCTCTATCTTCTCTTCACCCGTCCATTTATAAATCCATTTGTTCGTTTGTTCATTCATACATTCATTCACCAAACTAGCCAAGCAATTAAATTTAATAAAGAGCAAATCAACTAAACATCTTAAGAAACAACCAAAACGACTTTAAAAACATTGACATGATTACTGAAACCAAATTTAAAGGAAAACATAATCCAACCAAACAATGTAACCACCAAAGAAATAATCAAACCAACAAGGTTACCAAGTAAACAAACCAAACAGTAGATAAAAGATCAACAACCAAACAGACAAACAGCGAGCCAACTTGTCATTACGTCCTTTGTCCCTTCAATCTTTCCTTTATCCATCCATCCATCCATCCATCCCATCTGTCTATTCACTCATCTATTTATCTATCGATCTATAAGTTACATTCATAAAACGATCTGTCGGCTACTAAATCAATTTACAAATCACTTAAACCATTCAGTTGATCAGCAAACCATTATCGTATTTCTTCAGTTTATTTGCGTTTACAAAACAATATATTGATCCCAGAGGAAATACATAAATTCTATTCAGATAATGATAATAATAAATTCTTTTCTCTACATTTTCATTTGTGTAATCCTCCCTTCAGTTTTCTGCATATTCCACAATATCTTTACTATTAAAGAGTATATTCCCCAATAATATTAAATCCAATTAATTATTTCTGAGAAATAATTATATTACCCGCAGGAAAACATTTTATCTGTACTAGATGAAATGGACACAGAATAAATAAATAGATACATGCATACATACACGCATTCATACATAGGCCTACATACATACATACATACATACATACATACATACATACATACATAGGGGAGAGTCGGATAGTATCGGACATCGGGTAATATCGGACAGTGAGGTTCTTTCATCTACCACACGATGATAGTACCTGATTGACGTGGTTACGTTTCTGTGATGTCGCATAGAGAAACGTAACCATGTCATTCAGGTACTACCATATGCTGGTAGATGAAAGAAACGTACTGTCCGATACTACCCGATGTCCGATACTACCCGACTCTCCCCTACATACATACATAGGCCTACATACATACAATTATTGAACAGTCAAGACACTTTTTTTCTCTAAATATCAATAATTAGTCAGAATAGCTGTTAAGTTATTAAAGTTCTTCCAGATAAATCTTAAGCCCTATTTCCGGTATGCTATATATTGATCGATTCATTGCAGATATAATTTAGGTACATGTTTTCCGTCTTATGTTGTGATGATGTCCAGTTTAAGTATGATCATAATTCTATCCCAAAGGATCTAGGGATCTCACAGGAACTACACGAACATTATAGATAGCTCGGAAACATTTGTCGGGTGCACTGACACCACATCGTCCCTGTCTTTAGTGATGCTTCTCAGAAATTTTAGAGACTAAACCGCTGGGAAAAACTGAAGTACAAAAACGCATCGTTTGTAGAGTACATACCTCGAAAATTGCCGCTCTTGTTCTTTTTAAAAACAATGTGCCCAAGGGTAAACGTTCGAAAGGAATCCTTATTTGAAAGCACTGCGATGCAACTGAATTGTACCCTGCGGGGTTTTCCGCTTTCATGCCCTACGATTTAAAATATTTCATTGTCTTCGAATAAAGACATGAAGATCGTGTATCAGTAGCAGAGAATCGGCTTGAATAAATTTGCGTTTCGTAGGAGTTATCATGGAAATATTTGTATTATAAAGGGCAGCGCTAGAAATGTTTATTAACGTAATTGTGTGTGTGTGTGATATAATAAATCAGTCGTGACTAGATGGAATCAATATGTCAGGGGTACTAAAACATATATTTCAGTGGTTTTTCTTATATACATTTTAATATAGGCCTATATTTTGGCAACATCTGATTCAAACTCAGGTGAGAATGGTGGATGTTGAAGAACGACAAAATCCTTAGCACGATCTTCATTCGTGATGTAAGTTTTTCCTTTACCTAATGACAAGCGCTTGATTTATGTCATTCGCCCATGGGACGCACCGAAGCTATAGTTCTTTCAGATGGAGTTGGGCATTGACCTGCAGCACTTTGGGAGACGGACTACATAACAACGTATGATAAACGGTAGTATCCTGCGAAAACCTTGCACTTAACACCATTTTTATCCACAAATTCCAAATGGACTCACCGGGAATCGAACTCGGGTTAGGTTAGCTTGAGTTATCTTAGGTTTATTTAGGTTAGGTTATGAAAATAAAGTTGTGAATCTTTTGTCATTAACATACATCCCTAACAGGGCATTGATCACATGTTGATTTTAAATTTCAAACGTTTATGTTCGAGTGTTAAATGAAAAAAGAAATAAAATTACGAAAATGTTAACATCTAACATTAGTTACTTAGCAACGGCAATAAGTGGTGTCTTTTTTTTTTAGTTGGTTATTTAACGAGGCTGTATCAACTACTAGGTTATTCAGCGTCGATAGATGATAGCGAGATCGTATTTGGCGAAATGACCTCATTGCCTAATCATGAAACGAGAGGGCCCGGGTTCAAATCTTGATTGGTTTTCTTCCGACATTTCCCTCTTCCTCCACTTGAAGCAGAATTACTGACTAACTTTCTGCGTTTGACCTCGGATTTATTTCGCATTTACCAATATCAGCTTCATATATCATCTACATTATTTCTTGTCGACCAGAAGATCCAACAGACGTGGTATCGTGATTCGCCTACAGGTGCCATCTGTTTGGGGGGAGCTACATATGATCCCAGGGAGGCGAAGAAACTCCTACAGCGGACTACAGCAGAGCAAGGACATGGATGAATATATAATAGGATGCGAAACTTACTGAGTTTCCCGTAACACATACTAGAGGCGCTGTTGTAGAAATTGATCTTGCTGCCACCTGTTGGGGGGAGGGGCGTTATTACATCTAGCAGCGCACCAAGTAGCGAAAAAAGTAATTACTCCATGCATTTAGCAGCTCAGCTGGTGACAAAAATGTTAAACTGTGCAGAAAGTCCCCCCCCCCACCCTCATCGATATTCAAACCTAACCCAATTTAAAATAAACATTTATATTTTTATTCCTCACAGCATCTTCTACTGAAAATTCTTATAGGAGCCAACAGGAAGATAAAAGAGACGATCTATTTTACACTACCCAATTAAAATATAACCAGACAGAGACTAAAAATAAAGCAAAAGGCTAGATAATTGGGATTGTATTCTTTGGGTATTTATTGTACAGCGCAATGGAAAAGTCTGCAAGAACTACTTAGTTCAATTTATTATATTACTATTACTTTACAATGCATTCAACAACACTATTTTTACAACGTCCATAAACATCACTGTTTAACATACACTGCTTATACACACACGTATCACTTTATGTTCACTTATTAGCAAGTTTCTGTCTGCCATCTCGTCTCCTCGAGCAATATCTCGAACGGATAAATAGAGAACTCTGGGTAATGTACCCAACACGTAGTTCTAATGTTCACCACCTACGACGTTGGGCGATGATCATCTTATTTCAGCCTCCCGCCGCCAGATGTTGCTGACCGCAGTTTCGCATCCTATTATATATTTATCCATGGCAAAGATCTATTTGGCATAGTATACTATAGCTCCCGCGGACAAATGCTAGATAGCGCCATGGTGGATCACGATGTCTACGGTGCTGCAATCTTCAGGTTTCAGGAAATAATTATCGAACCTATCTTGCCCGTGTTGAATTTCAACACTGAATAATCGTTGTTCTAGAAGACTCATACTAGAAGTTCCTTCTTTGTGTTGGTGGTGATGATGAAAATTACAATTGCGTTGTTGGTCATTATTGTGTGGCATTGTACGTGAAAGATAATGAGGGAGGAGAAGGATTGGGAAGTGAAGAAATAAGGGGAAAGGGTGTGAAAATTACAAGAAGGGGAATGAGGGGAAAGGAGAGGTGGGATTTTTAAAGAAGGGAAAGGACAAGAGGGGAAGGCTGGAATAGAGTGGAAGGAAGTGAAAATGGACGTGAGTGGGGACGAAAAGAAAGTAGTGACAGAAGAATATCGCTTATGTTGACAGCAAGTGTAATGTGGTCAGACTGCATCCAACCTCCCAGACGGAATTGCCTGGGATCCGCTCCTCACATGATATATATTTTTCGCTCAGGGTTACATTCAACGTTCTTCATCATAATCTCGAGGCCAAATATTTTCGCCATTACGATATGTCCTGTATTCGAACTCTACAATAAGGTAAAACGTATGCAGAGGCCATATGGGTTCTTGATTATGGATTTTCTGAAAGAAATGAAAGGCATGTAATTTGAGAGCCTATGGGACAATTCAAGAGAGTGGAACCGATCCACTGCAAGTAGTCGGAGAGCTGCGCAGTTGGTCATTATCTGGCTTCCATCGCATCCGGCATCGAGGCATGGCCTTCGGTGCAGACATGGATCCGCCAATGCTCCACTTCCTTCTAAGCTCCGCGGCCTTATCAAGGGTCCTGGACCCGCAATTACATCACTATACACTACTTATATAAGGTTACGGACGAAAGAATGCGAGGCTAATTTATTGTACAGTTTAATTAGAAATCTAAGGAGAATTAAAAAGAATAGTATTTATCCAAAGTTACATTTGAAGAGTGCACTGCAAGAATGAAGGATGTCACTTTCTTGTCGAAAATGAACCAAGACTGTCAATGCATAGCTTAAGACATATAGAATGTACATAGAGAGTTATATGGCATTAACACTGATAGTTATTGTCCAGTAATGGTCGGAAAATCTCAGTTAAGCTTTGAGCGCTAAGCATTTCAAACTTTGAATTGCTTCTCCTGCAAAATGTATTCCAAATGACATCCATCATTCTTGCAGTGGACTCTTCATTTGATAAAAAATTATTTTTTAGAAAATTTATATCAAAAAAAATTATTATACACACGTACAGAAATGAACTAATGAGTAATGATTAGAGACGACAATTTCTTTCTTTCTTTCTCGCTTTCTTTCTTTCTTTCTTTCTTTCTTTCTTTCTTTCTTTCTTTCTTTCTTTCTTTCTTTCTTTCTTTCTTTCTTTCTTTCTTTCTTTCCTTTTTAGGTTCATTTACACAACCCACGCCACACGGGCGAGACAATTTCATGCATTATAAAATCCCAATAGTAATATGCGTTACAAGAACGGTATGTTGAAGTTTAATTTCCGAGAATTTAAAGAAAACATACCGCTCGTGTATCGTACATTATTTTGTGCGAAGATCGTTTATTACATACCTGAAAGAGGAATTTCTAATTAGTTGCAATGAAATCTCCATCTTGGTTTCTGTTCAATGACGGAAAGTTTGGAAAACAAAAATATCTATCTTCAACATTGTTGCTTTAAAATGTTTTCTGTGTTTACTATACTCCAGCAGGCCATGATATACGTCTGTCTTTTTTTCCCCCCAGTCTATAAATGCGAACTTAAAACAAACGACTTCCTTAATGTTACATGCATCACGAAATGCAGTAACTTTAGTGGAGTTGTAGAGTTTACTTAACTTTTGCAAATATTTAAAAACAATAATTAACAGTGCAATTTAGGTGAAATTGCAGTAGTAAGTTTCCAATTTATAATTATTACTATATTGAACGTCTCTAAAAATAATATGTTAAAAGCCTAAAGCAGTAAAATCAATATGTCACTTAAGCGGTAAGAAGAGGGAAATTGTTATGTGTGTTCGGTTGGGAATACTGAATGTGGAATTTTAGACTTACCGCGGATCGGTTTTGTGCGGAAACCAAGGAAATACGCACGGTCTCGTACAAAATATGCATACATTCATGCACTATCGAAGTACGAAACACACAAGATCAAGTGAAAAATACATTGAAATATGCACTTTCATTTTTGTTCCAAATTTCTTATTTCACTTCATTTTCTTTTCTGCGCAGTTAAGAACTAATAACATTTCTAAATTGGTTTCTGTGAGATTCTTCCGCTTGTCAGCCAATATAGGCAGAGAACGACTTCTACATTTCAAGATATTATTCAGGAAAATTTAGACACGGAAATGTCTATCAACAGAATGGAAAAAAACAAAAAATGCTTTGATCGACTTGTTAAAAAATATAGTGAGACTAGAATTCATTAATGCAAACTTGAATGAATCTTTCTCTGTTATTTAGTTTTTTTTTTCTTTTCTTTCTTCAATTCTTATTCCTGAAGCTAAAACAAGGGACACAAAAATCGAGAAACTGATGTGTCTACTCAAAACCATTAAAACATGGATTTAAGCTGAATATAATGTATATTATATGCATGATTAAGTTAAAAATTACTTAAAAATGCATTATGCATGTTTTTATCCCCAATAAGGCCAAAATATGCAAATATGCACGGAAAAAGTAGCCTATACATATTTGGAACCGGAAAGTGATGAGCTATGTTCTGTGTCCCTATAAAAACATGCATTTGTGTGGAAATCTCTAGTAATGATTGCCCAGTATACTTTAACTTAACAGGTGTCTTGTTTCATCCGTATCCTCACAAATATTAGGCTACCAATATGAGAGAAAACTTCAAATTTCTTTTCTAGTGTTAAATTTATGTATGCTTGACGCTTCGACATTGTGAATGCGGAAGAGCCATTATTACATTTTAACTTTTGTACATACAATAATGCAGATTTCTACAAATTTGATCTCTTTTCATGTTATTGACTAATGTGTAAGAGGGAGGGGGGTGGGTTCATATAAGCCAGTCATCTCAATTGATGCCCATAGGAGCAAGTGCGCGCTTTAGAGCTCAGGAGAGCCTGAGCGATTTACAGCGGAAAGGAAAGAGACAGACGAAAGAGGTAGTATATGCCGCTTGGTGAAGCTATATTCAGGGATGGCCAGCACTGATTCAATAGATAAAGGGAAGAGAACTAATTAAAACTGTATCCATGTTAATTTTTAGATTTGTCTGAGAAGTATAAGTGCATTATAAGAATGTAAGTTTTAATTTTATTGCTCATTTTTCACAAGTTTGATTTTTTTTATTCAAAAGAAATATTTTCTCAACTTTTCGTATAGAAAAGTGAAATTTTCAGGTATAGGCCTATTTATTTAGTAGCCTCACAGAATGTTTTCGTAAATCTAATATACCGTATATACGTATTACTGAAGATAGTGTATTGAAAATTTTGAAAATATTCGCATGGAAATTGTTTGTAAGGAAATGAATTAACAAAGCAACTACTGTTACATCAAAAGCAAAAGATACGTGCCCATGTGTTGTAAAAATGTCAGCTCTATAGCTTCAGCACATTTCGAGAAAATAATTTAATATTCTGATGACAAGAAGTTGCTCACCAATATCACCTTAAAAGCATAATGCGATAAGAGTTTTGTTATGTAATATTAGTTACACTTAAATCATATAGCCTACAGCATCTAGGTAACTTTGCTTTGGACTGTAATATTGTTTTGATTGGTTTATTGATTACTTTTATAAGGCTAAATGTACCATCAATATCAATTCCAAACTATCATGTCATACTCAGTCTCTTTTTTGGGATATCACTTTCTTTATGAATGATGTGTTTCATCCATTTAGTACAGTGTAGTTGCACTACTATGGAATTTATGTGAATTTTTCTTCTTAACTCTTTATTATGTTTTTAACATTTAACACACAACTGCAATATTAAGAAATTGGTATTAGTACTTTTGTTTTACAAACAATATAGATAATATCAAACAGAAAGAAGGCATATAAAAATAACGACATAAAATTTCACGTTCCGTCTGAAGTTTGCGCACCACTGTTTTCTTAATCCAACAGGCTGCTTATTCATATACACAACCCTTCCTCTTTCCATACTTAGCGCTTGATGCCCACGCACGACGTCAAGGTAAAAAAAATGCGCTTGTTTTGACATCACTGATATAAGCAGTAGCGTTGAACTCACTTCCGTTGCCCTTACCTGAAGTCAGCATTGGATAATGGTATGAAATCTGTTAACATTAGCAACTATCTTTTCCTATTTCACTATCTCTCCTATCTCTCAATGACTATGAAGCTCAATAACAGAATTTCAATTTTATTGGAGTCATTAATAACTGAGACTTCTACGAAAAACTTTCGAGCAATCTCTGGAATAATTCCAGATTGGACACTATTTTTAATGAACTCAATGAAGTCCTGGTCTGGAATTATGTAAATATAAAGGAGTAGACTACAATGGTAACACAAGACGATTGAGGGGAACACAAGGAGAGCAAGGGAAAACAAGAAGAACAAGGAAAGGACAAGGAAGATAAGGGAAAGACAAGGAACACAATGAAAATACAAGAAAAATAAGGAAGGAGTCAACATGGACAAAAAGTGTTAAAGATTTTTAAATAGGAATGTTAGTATAGGGATTTAATTAGGATAGTCAGTTAAAATTTAAGAAATATAATTTGATAAAGTAATAATGGTCAACAGAATAATATCCTGTAGAGTAGAACGAATTAGATGTAATGTAGAAAGACGGAATTATATATAAATTTAGTTAGCAAGATTAGAATGCTGAAAGAAACGTAAGTGGGGAACGAACAGATGGTGGACATTTAAGATCAATAAGAAGAAATTGACTATTTATACATTAAAAGCGAGAGTAGAAGAGTTATTAGTTTAACAGGCTGTCGGGAGTGCATGATAATTGTAGGTATATGTAATAGAAAGTTATGATGAAACCCGTATACATAAGTTGTGGTACATCATAACTAATATAAATGTTGATGACAAATAAATTTCTATCTATCTATAAGGACAAAAATGAGAATACGAAGAGAACAAGGAAAGGCAAGAAAAGCAAGGCGAGGACAAGGAGAAAAAGGAGAAGGCGAGGAGAACAAGGGGAAGACAAGAAAAACGAGAAGAATGCAAAGAGATAAAGGGGGCTACTAGGAGAATTAGCGGAAGACAAAAAACAAGCAAAAAAGAGGAATATAGGGATAACAAGAGGAAGACATGGAAAACAAGGGGGGCAAAAGGCGAAACACGTAAATACAAGGGGAACAAGAGGAAGGCAAGGAGAGCAATGGGAATACAGAGATAACGTGAAGACAAGGAGAAAAAGGGAATGCAAGGAGAACAACGGGAATGGAAGGAGAACAATAGGAACATAAGAAGAATAAGAAGGAGAAGAAGAAGAGAATACAAGGAGAACAAGGGAAATAGGGAGAACAACGATAATACAATGAGAACAAGTTGAATGCAAAGAGGACATGGAACTGCAAGGAGAACGATTTGAATGCAAGGAGTTAAAGGAGCCTACTAGGAGAATTAGCGGAAGACAGAAAACAGTCGAAAAAGAGGAATATAGGGAGAACAAGAGGAAGACATGGAAAGCAAGGGGAACAGAAGGAGAAACACGCAAATACAAGGAGAACAAGAGGAAGACAAGCAGAACAATGGGAATACGAAGATTACGTGAAGACAAGGAGAAAAAGAGAATGCAAGGAGAACAACGGGAATGGAAGGAGAACAATAGGAACATAAGAAGAAAAAGAAGGAGAAGAAGAAGAGAATACAAGGATAACAAGGGAAATAGGGAGAACAACGATAATACAATGAGAACAAGTTGAATGCAAAGAGGACATGGAACTGCAAGGAGAACGATTTGAATGCAAGGAGTTAAAGGAGCCTACTAGGAGAATTAGCGGAAGACAGAAAACAGTCGAAAAAGAGGAATATAGGGAGAACAAGAGGAAGACATGGAAAGCAAGGGGAACAGAAGGAGAAACACGCAAATACAAGGAGAACAAGAGGAAGACAAGCAGAACAATGGGAATACAAAGATAACGTGAAGACAAGGAGAAAAAGAGAATACAAGGAGAACAACGGGAATGGAAGGGGAACAAGAGGAATATAAGAAGAATAAGGAGAAGAAGAAGAGAATACAAGGAGAACAAGGGAAATAGGGAGAACAACGATAATACAAGGAGAACAAGTTGAATGCAAAGAGGACATGGAACTGCAAGGAGAACGATTTGAATGCAAGGAGTTAAAGGAGGCTACTAGGAGAATTAGCGGAAGACAGAAAACAGTCGAAAAAGAGGAATATAGGGAGAACAAGAGGAAGACATGGAAAGCAAGGGGAACAGAAGGAGAAACACGCAAAATACAAGGAGAACAAGAGGAAGACAAGGAGAACAATGGGAATACAAAGATAACGTGAAGACAAGGAGAAAAAGAGAATACAAGGAGAACAACGGGAATGAAAGGAAAACAAGAGGAATACAAGAAGAATAAGAAGGAGAAGAAGAGAATACAAGGAGAACAAGGGAAATAGGGAGAACAACGATAATACAAGGAGAACAAGTTGAATGCAAAGAGGACAATGGAAATGTAAGGAGAACGATTTGAATGCAAGGAGAACAAAGGAAAACAAGAAGGACAAGAAAAATAAGGGAAAGACAAGGATAGCAGGGAAAATGCAGGGAGAAGAACAGGAATACAGGGAGAACAGAAAGAATAATTAGAACAAGTGAAATTCAAGGAGAACAATGGGAATACAAAGGGAAAAGGAAGAATATAAGGAGGAGAAGAGAAAGAGAAGGAGAACAAGGGAAAGACAAAGATAAGTAGAACAAAAAGTAAAAGGACAAGAGGAATACAAGGAGGACAACATTCTTATGTGACCGTATCTATTGAGAAGAAAGACGTAGTTCTACGTCAAAATTATTAGATTAGATTTGGGAGTTTTAGGTGTGTTTACCGCGTTCTAGATGTGAAGACATACAACGTTTCGGAGCTGCATGTCTGATTTATCATCAGAGAAGGAGTGAAGGGCAACAGAGATATCTAACTTTTGGATTCATTACCCCTTTTCTAAGCTGCAGTGGCTTTGAGAAAGCTTAACAAGGAGTGGATAAAGCATCAGCACGTAGAGCTAAAAACCCGGGTTCAAATCCCGGCGCCGGAGAGAATTTTTCTCCGTTCCATTACTCTTTCATCGTATGATGACGCAGAATATCTGCATTGAAATATCATATGTACTTCGGTACATTAAAATAATATATATGATATGCGTAAATCACTTCGTGATTTAAGACGGCGCTTATTCCGTCGGATCCCGGCCAACTAGTCACTCATACCGAGTGCACCTCAGCACATGTGTGGACTTCGGTCCTGCGTTCATAGACATCTATGACGTAGGTAGTGCAGAGGGCGGCCACTAGAGGGAACCCAAGAGTTGGAGCTTAATCTGAGACGATTCTAACCGGCGTCGGAGTTGTATCCGGTGTGGCTTAGTGGATAAAGCATCAGCACGTAGAGCTGAAAACCCGGGTTCAAATCCCGGCGCCGGAGAGAATTTTTCTCCGTTCCATTACTCTTTCATCGTTAACAAGGAGAGGTTAGACTTTCGAAGTTATAAATAAATAGAAGACATTACTAAGTACTCTTCTGACGTATGAAATATCAAACTTTTTAATATAGCCTATATATTTTTTTGTAGTTTCGTGTGACATATATCACAACTCTGGCAATTCAAATTAATGATAGTAATAATAATATGATTCTATTCTAACAGTAATAATTATTTATATACAATGGTGGCATCACTTTAATCATTGTTGTAGTGTTGTTCCTGTACCTAGCCCGGGGGAACGACCCTCTCAGCGAATCCAACCCTCTAGACTAGAAGATATGTGTGTACCATCCCTCTGACCTTAGCGTGACAGCTCTCAGGCTGTTGGGGGCATCAAGACGTGAATCCCACCCCATGACTTTGATAAAAAAGTTATATAAAAAGCAGTTCCGGAATGTACAGTATGTGAAAAAATGCACTAGTATATTCGGTGTGTATTTGTCGCGATAGGCCTATTATCGGATCTTGCTATCCTTAGACATAGTCCTGAGTTCTTCGCTCTGGCTCGCAGATATATCCGAGGAATCGCGATCTATTTCCAATAAGAGACGAAAGATCCCTTTCTCATAGGGCCTAGGATGGCGTCAACTCTTTATTTTTTATTTGCTATATACTCTAAAGTTCTAAACGAAGTATTGTGATGCATCCTACAAACGTTTCTTGGATACAGAGTACTATCTCAATGTCTGTGTACATACAAAGATTTTTTCCTCACTCTTTTCATTTCAGTTGGTTATTTAACGACGCTGTATCAACTACGAGGTTATTTAGCGTCGATGAGATTGGTGATAGCGAGATGGTACTTGGCGACATGAGACTGAGGAATTGCCAAATTACCTGGCATTCACCTTACGGTTAGGGAAAACCTCGGAGAAAACCCAACCAGGTAATCAGCCCAAGCGGGGATCGAAGCCGCGCCCGAGCGCATCTTCAGACCGGCAGACAAGCTCCTTAACCGACTGAGCCACGCCGGTGGCTCCTCACTCTTCGGCGGATATTGTTCATATTCAATATCTACGAGTTACCTGCACTGTACTTGAAGATTCGCAAATCAAGTACAATGGCAGGGATGGAAACCATTTGACTCAGCAAGAGAATGTTCTCAGATACAATAAAAATACAGTATTGTTCACTAATATAGTGCCAAGGAACATGAGTGGGTCGAATTTCTGTCTTCTATCAATAAAATTCTGGAAAAGTAACGAGATTGAATATAAATAGGCTACATTTTTCAAATAACTAAACGTACCTGTGAAGTTTGAAGTTTACTTTTTGTGTGAACGTTTAGTTGGATGAGATCTTATCCGATATTCTTCAAAGTGTACAAATCGCTCAAAATTGTAACTCACAAAGCAAGTAGTCATTGCACAAGCAGAACTACTGATAATGATGAAATAGGAAGATGATTAATACGAAAATAAATTTGGTGCTTGTGCAGAAAATAAAAGTTAGGTGAAGTAGTTGATGAAGATGGCAAAGCTGAGAAGGAAGATGAAAGTAATAAGACAATGATGTGATATCATGATCACGATGATGAAGATTATGGAATTGAAAATGATACTAAAGAAGATTGCATTAATAAAAATCAACGATGGAGAAGGTTATGAAGATGTTGGAGATGATTATGATGAAGATGAGGGCAGTAATGAGGGAGATGATGGAGAAGAACCGAACAAAATGAGAAAGAAGATGATGATGATTTTATGACAGAAAAGGTTATGACGGAGATGGAGGTGATGATAGAGACGATCATCAATTAGATCAGGCCTGCAGAACTCGCAAAGTAGGGGAACTATGACGTCAGCCTCACTCCACTTCCATTGGGGATGATCGACTTCCGCCCCGAGAATGAATGTTGATGCAGCCGAGCGTAACTAGAACGCCGTGACCGCACAGGTAGAAAAGGTGGGTGGGGTAAGAAAGGGGAGGAAAGCAGTCGCTCTCAAGAGCTACAGTTCTGCAGGCCTGAATTAGATGATGACGAAGATGACGAAGACGGTGATGAAGATGACAAAAGTACTGATGAAGACGACGAAGAAGATGACAATGATGAAAGAGATGATGATGATGACGATGAAGATGGCTACGGTGATGACGAAAATGGTGATTAAAAAGGCGATAAAAGTAATTACGGTAATGAGAGAGACGTTGCCTAGAAAGGTGATTACAAAGAATTATTAATGAAGATGATAATAGAAATGATGAAAATGGTGATGATGAACGTAATGGTGATTTAGATGGTAGTGACGAAGATGATGCTGGTGATGATAACGAAGATGGTGACGCTGATGGTAATGATGAACATATAGAAGATGGTAATGGAGATGGTTAAGGAAAAGAAAATTATTATAGTGAAGATGGGGAAGACGATGATGATGATGATGATGAGGAGGAGGAGGAGGAGGAGGAGGAGGAGGAGCAGAAGTAAGATTATGACGAAGGAAATGAAGATGGTGATCATGTAGAAGAAGGTGGAACTTGATGAAAATGATGATTATGATGGTAACGAAGATTGTTTGGAGTGGTGACTATGTCGATGATGTTTGAAGTAAAGAATCTGCTAATAATTATGACAAAGGTGAACCAAAAAGTGTCCTGTAAGTACAGCAGAAAATAATAGGGGATTGTAAGTTAAAAAACAACACCATATGTATAATCAAATCAGAGATAATCACAAACAATTCTTAGAATGATCGCTAACGGTAAGAATTTCTCATTCAAATTCTTTAAGAGAAGCTGAATTAACGCGGCTTTCCCTTAATACGGTACTCTGTTCCTTTTTTATTTTCAAGGCAAGAGACTTTTTTGGACTTTGAAAAAGTAACTGTATCTCATCATTAACATCGTGACCGAGCAGTGTAAGATTGATTAGGCAGACAGATTAATTTGTGTCTCTTATCCATATATGTAGATATACTCGCTTGTGCTGTTATTCTGCGAAATACACGTTTGCTCATTTTTTGCCCAACTCTGCATGTTCTGGCTGCTGTGTCCCTAAAATTAATAGGAATTCTGTGTTAATGCTGTTCTCCTTACAAGAAAAGTTAAGCAGATTTATTGGAAATGCTTCATTCCTTCTCATTTGAGACTAAATAAAACAAGAAAAGTGATAAAAGTCCAATGACAAAATGACACAAGTCCATGATGGAATCGCTTATACTTGGCACTTTAGAGGTACAATAGATTTTAGGCAATATATTATAGGCCCTATACATTTTAAACAATATTTTAAGAGTTGCACTACAAAAACGTTTGTATTTACTCAAGACACGATTCCATGTCTTTCAATTTGCATGTTCACATATAAACTACATTATGTTAATTTATGTTGACAACAAGTATTTACTTCATTTTATAAAAATTGCATGCCACAAAGTTGACATATACTTCCTAAATATACATTTTACTGTTATTAAAATAATTCAGTTCCTTGTTACGTTGAGAATGGCGTTATCATTTACGGGTTTAGGTACAGCTTAAAGGAGTAAAATTTTGGAAATATTCAACATTTTTTCCTCCATTACTGTTTCTTGTACAGTAATGAAAATTAGTAGTGTAAAACACTGTCCTCCTGCTATATGTTAAAAATACTTTTACGATTAAACAAATTATTTATATTCTTTTTTTTTCCCCCCAAAATTCAAAATGCTAGCAGTTCACTGTGCAGTGATGAAGCGTTTCCCTCATAACTGAAAAACTATCCAACATTCTGTGACGAAATTTTTTGTGTATATTTATGCATGTCATATCTGCAATATGATGCAAAATCACTACTCTGCCTTTGATAGATTGTCTGATAAAAAAAAAATTCATTTTTAAAAATGGTCAAATATCAATATTTTCTTCTAACACAAAAAAATATTATTTGTTAAGGAATGTAGTTGAAAGAGCATGATATTGTAAACATGAGTTTCAGCAATAAAATAAAAGAGAGAGAACATGAAAAAGTTAACAAGTTTATGAGTTATGAGGGAAACGCTTCATCACTGCACAGTGAACTACCACCGTTTTGAATTTTGAAAAAAAAATGTAAATAATTTTTTGTAAATCGTAAAAATATATATTTTTTTTTCATATAGCAGATGAATAGTGTTTTACACGTAAGCTTACTAATTTTCATTATTGTACACGATACAGTAATGGAGGAAAAAATGTTGAATGTTTCCAAAAATTTTACTGCTGTAAGCTGTACCCTACCCCTAAAGAAATATTTTATTTTCTTGAACTATTCTTGAAAAGATACACCAAAATTCTACCACCACCACCACCACTACCACCACTACCATCACTGCCACCACTACTACCACTACTACTACTACTACTACTACCACTACTACTACTACTACTACCACTACTACCACTACTGCTACTGCTACTGCTACTGCTACTGCTGCTGCTGCTGCTACTGCTGCTACTGCTACTACTACTACTACTACTACTGCTACTGCTACTGCTACTACTGGTTAGTCAAATAACTGGACAAGAGGCCCCTAACTATTGTGTGCTCTATGGGTGGCTACCAGTAACAAACGGAGTGGATAAAGCAACTCAAAGGAACATAGAGGTGTCTAACTTCAGAATCTGTAATATTGTAAATGGTTTTTATTGTTATTTAACCTTACATTATTGTCCATTATTTGTATATTTAATCGCATTAAAAAAGGATGAAAAGTGCATAGCTTACAATGCTCCATATAGCCTATTTACCTAGAAATGCTCCGTATTTATGGGCGCGATCACCTGTTGACAGATTCATAGCTTTACTATCCTACAGATATTTACATAGAAGGGGAATACGAGAAGAAAAAAGAAAACACAAGGAGAATAAGGGAAATGCAAGGAGAATAGGGAGACGATAAGAAGAATAAGAAGACATGGAGTAGAATGGAATGACAAAGAAGACAAGAGGAAAATAAGGACAACAAAAGGAAGACAAGGGTGACAAGGGAAAGACAAGGAGAAGAAGAGAAATAGAAAGAGATCAAGGGGAATAGAAGAAAACAAGGGGAAGACAAGGAGAAAACGGGGACGACAAAGAGAATCCGGGGATGGCAAGGATAACAAGGGAATACACCTGCAGAGTAACTGTTAGAGAGTCTGGCCGCGAGACCAGGTGGCCCAGGTTCAATTCCCGGTCGGGGCAAGTTACCTGGTTGAGGTTTTTCCCGGGGTTTTCCCTCAACCCAACAAGTAAATGCTGGGTAACTTTCGGTGCTGGACCCCGGACTCATTTCAGCGGCATTATCACCTTCATCTCATTCAGACGCTAAATAACCTAAGATGTTGATAAAGCGTCGTAAAATAACCTACAAAAAAAAAGAACAAGGGGAACACAAAGACAATGAGGATACAAGGAGAACAAGCCTACGACAAGGAGAACAACGAACAACTAGAAGAGAGGTTTACATTTTTATTTGGCCATCAATTCCCAAGTTAGCTCCCATACCTAGTGACAAGAAAGACATACCGGTAGGTCAACGTCAGAACAATTAAAATGGTAATAAATCGTAAGTTACTTACGCAAATTAGTATAAAAATATCCATGATAGTTTCAGTGTTTACGTCATAGCGATTACCAATATGGTGAGCATTACATAAAAGTAGTCAGTTCCGACTTGTCAAAAGTGTCGGTATTAACCGGATGTGTGCTAATATAAGTTCTATGTGAATTGTAACAGATTATTAACATAGGGAAGGAAATTCCTTATTACTTAGTGAAATTCCTCAACTTATATTTTCCTTGCAGCTGTTAGAGAATATGGAGATTTTTCCTGTTTAAGTTACTTAGTCTTCAAGGGTGCTGTGTATAGATATTTCGCTAGCCCGCGCTACGAGCGTACTAAACTAGCCCCGGCTATCGACTGATTACTTGTACAGGATTCATATCACATCATATCGCTAACACTGGTTTATGAATACGAAAAACGTTAGTTCGCTGATCATCCACCGGAAGCCCGCGCTAAGAATGTCTATGAATATGGCCTCAATACTTTACTAAAATGGCTGTGTCCTGGTATCAACGTGACAACAGATTTCTGCTTAATAACACTATTCTACAAAAAAAAAATGAAATTCATTTTTCTGGATATAACATTCTTGATTAACAAAGAAATTTACCTCCTGAATTCAAATCTGTAATTAGTTTCTCTGTGTCACGCATAGTTTTCAAGTTATATGCAATTTCATTTTTTAAATAATTTTCGTTTCCACACTATGTATTTATATATGAGTTGAATTGTGCAAATTCAGAAACAATATTTAATGTAAACAAACAATACTCACTTCCTCTAACAAGAATTCCAGTTTAAACTCAAGATATCTCTCTCTCTCTCTCTCTCTCTCTGTTAGAATCTGTCTATTTTACTTCTATGATTTAAGAGGTTTCTGCAAAAGAGAGATATGTAAAGTTTCACACATTTTAAATACGACAAGTGTCGGAATATTATGGTTAAAATGAATATTTACTCACATGATAAGGAATGTCTCCACCATCATAATAATGCCAGTTTAACACGCTATAAAACTCAATTTTAAATCCTGTAACAATGACTTGCTTATTAACATAAAATTTTACTAGCAATAGGAATGCCACAATCTGAAAATGAAAACAAATGAAGAACAAAATTAACTATTGCGAACTGTTCTTAAGCAAAGTTCATCATCTTTATCACAAACTTATAATGTCAGTTAAATGAGACGTATATTCTCGTATAACTAAAAAAACTGTGCCTGATAGTGAATTTATGTTTTCAGATTTGAATTTGGCATATGAAAATCCTTCGGAAACACACACGAGTATAGTCATATAAGGAATATGACTCTTGTAGAACAGTGTAATTTGCCATATCAGACATATTTTACTGCCCTCAGGTGTGTTATGAATTTTATAACGTGCCTATCACTGGGTATTGTGACTAAAATTAAGGGCTGAAATAAAGTTAAGATAACATAAAAAGCTGGACTAACCCAGTCTGTATAGAAGTGAATTAACTTTTTTGCTGATTCTAACAGTCAAGAGTTGGAGCGAGGATTAACTTCGTGGTGAGGAGTGATTGGAATGAATTTTTCTCGGTTTGCTGTGCAAGAACGAATGTTCATGTTTCTCCTCTTATTGTTGACTCTGTCCGACAAGTTCAAAGAGGTTTTGAAGAAAATTTTCCAGGTGTAAAAGTTTTTAGTCTTCTAGCAGTACGTAAACCTAATCTAGTTTAAAACTGAGAAAGGCTCGAACTGTTATTCATTAATTTTGTACCAAGTTGCTTAAGACTTAATTATGATGATGATGACGATGACTTTATTGTGTATTCGCATCTAGATAAATTGTGTATAAAAAGAGATGTGAACGAAGTTGATTAAATGCAGTGATATTTCGAAACAGGAACTGTTTCACTTCAGTCAATGTAATGAAAAATGTATACAGACCTCATAAACGATTTTCTTTTGTATTACTAAGAACAAAAAATTATTATACAACAAGGAACTGCCTTCAGTTACATAACGGACATTTTGGGGTTGTCTGTACCAGAACAGGACGTTGACCCCTTGCTTCATGGTAATGAGGTGTGCAGGTAAGGGATATTCTTTTGATAGATTTATTCCTTCGGGTCTTCTACTCGCTTTTCTTTTCTTTCTCAAATGTTAAGTTGTCTCGTAGTGGGAGAAGAATTTTTTATCAAGCATCGCATGAGATGAGGGTACACAAGGAAGGGGATGAAGAGATTTTTATTGTTTCCCAAAAGGGGGCTGAGAGGAAGAACATAAAAAAGCATGCAGACATTGTGAAGATACGGAGGGGGGATGATATGGAAAAAAAAATATTTACTCTGCTTTCATTGTTCCTAGATTTCAATTATACAAGAATGAAAGCTATTTATTTTACCCTCTTGAGATTTTTGGTCAAATTCTTATATCTATACTATGGAAAATAAAGAATACCTTTCATTTGTTTGTACTTAAGATTAAGTTTCATGAAGACATTACGAAGATACAGAGAGGTAATGGTATGAAAATATGTATTTACTCAGCTGTTACTGATTCTTGATTTAAATTACTATATATAACATTGCAGATTGTTTTCCCTCAACCCAATTTGAGCAAATGCTGGGTAACTTTCGGTGCTGGACCCTGAACTTATTTCACCGGCATTATCACCTTCATCTCATTCAGACGCTAAATAACCTGAGATGTTGATAAAGTGTCGTAAAATAACCTACTATAATAATAATAATAATATACAGATATTTTTGTCCTCATTTTGTCTTTAACATGAAACGTCTATGTTCGAAATACAAGAAGATAAAAATTGTAACGTTTCGATAAGAAATGTTGACTCTGGCGTCACTCATGGTACTATGGAAACAAAGGTGTAAGATAAACTTTATACCTTGTAGTTTCCCACGAAGTTCGTCTCGCCCTACTTTTTGTCTAATGTCTCTCGACCCAATTTGCTTAACTGCCCAGCCATATAACGTTATACTACACTTAGTTTCTGTAATCTATGAAGTAAATCGACGCATTTGGGTGAAGCCTATGGCAAGCGAATGGGCGGACCCTATCAGTGTGGGAGTGTATTGCGGGCTGCATCGGCTTACGGCATCTAAGGGGCAAGATGCGCGTAATACTTTTTTAATTGGTTATTTTACGACGCGTTATCAACAACTGTGATTATCTAGCGTCTGTATAAAATGAAGATGATAATGCCAATGAAATGAGTCCAGGGTCCAGCGCCGAAAGTTTCCCAGCATTTGCTCTTAATGGGTTGAGGGAAAACACCGGAAAAAAAAACTTCAACCAGGTAACTGGTTCTAATCAGGATTTGAACCAAGGCCTGCTCGTTTCACGGTCAGGCAGGCTAGCCGTTACTCCACAAAGTGGACTTAATAATAATAATAATAATAATAATAATAATAATAATAATAATAATACTTGCTTTTAAGGAACCCGGAGGTTCATTGCCGCCCTCACATAAGCTCGCCATGGGTCCCTATCCTAAGCAAGATCAATCCAGTCTCTATCATATCCCACCTCCCTCAAATCCATTTTAATATTATCCTCCCATCTACGTGTCGGCCTCCCCAAAGATCTTTTTTCCCCTCCGGCCTCCCAACTAACACTCTATATGCATTTATGGATTCGCCCATACGTGCTACATGCCCTGCCCATCTCAAACGTCTGGATTTAATGTTCCTAATTATATCAGGTGAAGAATAAATGCGTGCAGTTCTGCGTTGCGTAACTTTCTCCATTCTCCTGTAACTTCATCCCTCTTAGCCCCAAATAATAATAATAATAATAATAATAATAATAATAATAATAATAATAATAATAATAATAATAATGTCTGGTGAAGAATACAATGCGTGCAGTTCTGCGTTGTGTAACTTTCTCCATTCTCCTGTAACTTCATCCCTCTTAGCCCCAAATAATAATAATAATAATAATAATAATAATAATAATAATAATAATAATAATAATAATAATTTTAATAATAATGTCTGGTGAAGAATACAATGCGTGCAGTTCTGCGTTGTGTAACTTTCTCCATTCTCCTGTAACTTCATCCCTCTTAGCCCCTAATAATAATAATAATAATAATAATCATCATCATCATCATCATCCTTCACGAATTAGGCCTCTGTAGACCTGTTTCGGCCCCAATAATAATAATAATAATAATAATAATAATAATAATAATAATAATAATAATGTCTGGTGAAGAATACAATGCGTGCAGTTCAGCGTTGTGTAACTTTCTCCATTATCCTGTAACTTCATCCCTCTTAGCCCCAAATAATAATAATAATAATAATAATAATAATAATAATAATAATAATGTCTGGTGAAGAATACAATGCGTGCAGTTCTGCGTTGTGTAACTTTCTCCATTCTCCTGTAACTTCATCCCTCTTAGCCCCAAATAATAGGCTAATAATAATAATACTAATAATAATAATAATAACAATAATAATAATAATGTTTGGTGAAGAATACAATGCGTGCAGTTCTGTGTTGTGTAACTTTCTCCATTCTCCTGTAACTTCATCCCTCTTAGCCCCAAATAATAATAATAATAATAATAATACTTTTAATTAGTTATTTTACGACGCGTTATCAGCTACTGTGGTTATCTAGCGCCTGAATAAAATGGAGATGATGCCAATGAAATGAGTCTAGGGTCCAGCGGCGAAAGTTACCCAGCATTTGCTCTTAATGGGTTGAGGGAAAACATGGGAAAAAACTCAAGCAGGTAACTTTTCTCAATCAGGATTTGAACCCGGACCTGCTCGTTTCACGGTCAGGCAAGGTAACCGTTACTCCAGAACGCGGACTTAATAATAATAACAATAAAGAAGCTTAATCGAAAGATAGAATTGCATAACAACCGTACAACAAAGTTAATTTTATCCTGACGAATATGTTGTCAAATTGGAGCTTTTTTCCGTTTTAGCAACTTTTTTTTCCCTAACAGCAGTGCTTCAAGAAGTTTAAGTATTTACAGCGCCATTAATGTTACGACTCGGAGTCTTCTGATAAGTGAAATGTACACGATGATCAGCGCGGGGACAAGATACAGCGATGTCTGGGGGCTCGAGTACAAGTGATGTCGGACGACTTGAGATAAAGGGATGGAACGCATCTCCACAGTGCATTTACCTCTCTCTTCCCCTTGTTAGAATGAGAGAAGACGTATAATGCGATCCAAAGGGAGGAGATGAGAAGCCACAAAAAACATCCCCTTTCCTAGAGGCTTGGATCTCAACCTACACCAAATAGGTAAATGTTGATGCAGGTTAAGAAACCCTGAGGAAGGGGAGAGACTGGAAGATTTATATAAATACAACTCGGTTCCCACCCTAACCAGCCAGCGTGAGATGGTACACACGTGCTCCGACAAACTTGAGCAGCGGTCTGAAAGTGGCGTGTTTGATACCGTTATATCAACTGCATGTATTACCAACAGCAGCCTATCTTGTAAACTCACATTCTTTAAACGACACATGTGCAATATGGCTAATGTTTTGTAATTTTGTGCATACATTGGTTGCTAATATGTCC
The DNA here is from genome assembly GCF_040183065.1 of Periplaneta americana. NCBI lineage: Eukaryota > Metazoa > Arthropoda > Insecta > Blattodea > Blattidae > Periplaneta > Periplaneta americana. Next base: position 39,656,625 of record NC_091120.1, on the reverse strand, counting down.
CGCATCCTAAACCTGGTCATGATCTACAATGCGACTTAATATCTTTGTTCTATTATTACTAGAAAAAATATAAAAAGGTATTTTTAGTGAAAATTTTCAGGAAAATAAAAATAAAATAAAAATTACTAGTTACATTGAAAATAACTTAATGATACTGCTTCACGTTTTTACAGCAATCTTCTGGAATTGGCCGGACAAAATATATTTGAAATAATTTTTTTAATTGTGGGAGCTAGGAGGAAAAAGGCGATTGGCTGTAAAAAACATTGCCAAAATTACGAAAAATTGAAGTATAGGCCTATTTTTTTTAAATACAAATAGCGGTTATTGTAATTGTAGTTGGACATAATATCCTCGTACTTAGGCTTGAATCAGTAAGGGAGATTGAGAAGCTGAAAAAATTAATTTAGTCTACGTCATCTTGTAAGGAATTAAGGTTACATTGTTTAGTACCTTTAATGTGTGCAAGGATGTGTTTGCAAGACTATGTTTATCTATACGTGTGATGTAGCCTGTTGAAATGTAGCTATGTACCGGTATGTAGGCCTATGTATGTATGTATGTATGTACTTTATTTTAGTAGGTTATTTTACGACGCTTTATCAACATCTAGGTTATTTAGCGTCTGAATGAGATGAAGGTCATCATGCCGGTGAAGTGAGTCCGAGGTCCAGCACCGAAAGTTACCCAGCATTTACTTATTGGGTTGAGGGAAAACCCCGGAAAAAACCTCAACCAGGTAACTTGCCCCGACCGGGAATCGAACCTGGACCATCTGGTTTCGCGGCCAGACGCGCTAACCGTTACTCCAAAGGTGTGGACTGTATGTAGCCTATGTATATATGTAGTGTGTGTATGTATGTATGAATGTATTTTATATTATTTATGGTTTATTTAACGATGCTCGCAACTGCAGAGGTCATATCAGCGTCGCCGGTGTGCCGGAAGTTTGTCCCGCAGGAGTTCTTTTACATGCCAGTAAATCTACTGACATGAGCCTATCGCATTTAAACACACTTTAATACCATCGACCTGGACCGGGATCGAACCCGCAACCTCGAGCATAGAAGGCCAGTACGCTACCAAGGCGGACGGTATGTATGTATGTATGTATGTATGTATGTATGTATGTAAACGAGTTTTTGCATTGTAATCCAATAACGTAATGAGCATTATCATGACTCCTCGTGTTTGTTGGGTTTTGTTGCGTCTGTTCCGCGAATTTCACGTTTTACAAATCTGGTTCTTCACTTCTGTTTGTTTACTATTTTAAGTAGACAGAATCGGAAATTTCTGAGCGGTTACTATGTCGAGTGGTTAAGAACAGCACGCATTCGAAGTAGAATATGCGAACCAAACCTCAGGAAATAACACTGTGACTCACGAGGGCTGCATCACCGCGAGGAAGCAGTTCCCGGTAATCTGGCGCTGCGCTGTCAACAAAGAGGAAACTTGGTTCCGGTCACTCGAAGTCAAATAGAGGTCAGTCACTGTAACAGTTTTCAAAACAGATTACAAAATTCCGAGAATCCATCTTGGATTGTGCCTTATTTAAATGCAATAGAAAAACAATGCCTGTAAAGGAAAATATTCCATAAGGTATGAGCACAGTCTAGTATATACAGCCGCGAAGCTTAATACGTAGTAAATATGCAAACATTAGATAGTTGCTCACCACTAGGACCGCTAATATCGCCTCATTACAGGCAATGCAAAATAGTACCGTCACAGTCTATTGTTTCTAGCACCCTCAAAACTCAAGCTTCGTGACTGTATATAGTAGACTGTGGTATGGGCCTAGAATTGATCTCTGATCATTTTTTAAGTAGGTTATTTTACGGCGCTTTATCAACATCTTAGGTTATTTAGCGTCTAAATGAGATGGTGATAGTGTCGGTGTTATGAGTCCGGGGTCCGGCACCGAAAGTTATCCAGCATTTGCTCATATTGAGTTGAGGGAAAACCCCGGAAAAAACTCAACCAGGTAACTTGCCCCGACCGGGAATCGAACCCGGACCACCTGGTTCGCAGCCAGACGCTCTAATTGATACTCCACAGGTGTGGACTGATCATTTTAGAACCCTATTTCTATAATCATTTTTATTTTTTTCGTATACCGTGATTAACAAAATTTGACCTCCCTTAAAGGACATGTTATTCCTCAAACATCAAGTTCATCATATGAATGTGGGTCCGATTCGGAAAAGATAAAATATAGCCTAGTTATGCCTCATTTTTAGAAGGAGATCACTTTGAAACAAACTACTGTAGATGGACAAAGTTTCGGTTACCGACTGGAGGAATTCAAGCAGCCTAGTGTTGCAATAAGTTCCGAAACATCAGGACTTTCTATCTCTCTCTCTTTTTTTTTTCGAGCGGTAAAAAAAACGACAGAAAACTTGAGGAAATTATACCAAGTTCAAATCGAACCTATGCCCGAGCGCAGCTCTAGATAGTTACGTAAAAATTCCTGTCCCCGGTAGAGGGCTCCAGGTAAAATTTCTCGACAATTTCTCGCCCGAGTTGAATTTCGATCTAAAGTAACCTCTACAGTTAAAGGTAACGTTAAATAAAATACTGCTACTTGCCGTAATAACCAGTAGCATCAAAATAAATCCTGCACTGAATTTTGTGAGTATAATAAAAATCGGAAATATATTAAGATCTTTAGTACATTACAAAACTGTTAGTAGATTAAATGTTTTAAATAAAAAATACCGTCCACCAGTCTGGAGTCGGACAGAAGTGATGAAGTCAGACACTATGCATACATTATGAAAAGATGATTTTACGTCATAACAATTGTTAGGAATTATATTAAAAATCATTAAATAGTAGGCCTACGAGTGTTATATGATTTACAAACTTTTGAATTTTTAAACGATTCCTATCAGAATTGATACAAAATGTTAAAACAATATAGTAAACAATTTTGGAGGAAAAATGCTTCTGTAACTTTTGTCAAAAACATGTCCCATAATAACATAACATATTTGAAAAATATATAAAAATATTTAGAATTTTTTCGTGAACTTGAAGAAATAGTTACGAATGTAAATTGAGCAAGCATGTTTGAAATGATGAGATTTTTAAAATCCCTTGTGGAGTCGGACAAACAGTGGAGATATTCCATTTTGAGTCGGACACACTGCTTTAGCTAGAAGTTGGCAGTACCATTGGAGGACCCCCAAATAAATGTTTGAACTTTGAAGATCCGAAAGAGGGTGACTGGGTTCTGATAAAATGCACCACTGACAATAATGTAGACATTAGCCTATGTTGCTCGTGTAGACAAGGTGATACCAGTTGTGGGGCTGGAAATAAGTTGTGCTAGGTACCTTTAGAAGAGCAGTAGGTTCAGATGGCCGGATTTGGAGGATAAACGAATCATTGATTATGACCAAATTGAATGAAAACTCGATCCGCCAATAATTTTCATTTCTGCAGATTCTAAGTATACCAGTAACCAGATGACAGGCTTTAGTTTCAGAGTAGGATTACAAGGATACAACTTGTAATTTGTTTGTGAGTTTCAGGATTAAAATTTGTAATTTTTACATTCTGTTTCATAGCCTACTAGTTGTGTTATCGTCCTCATTTATAAATTAATTGTTAAAAAAGTTTCGAAGTGGTTTATTCATTTTATTTCATTTAGTGTTTTTCCCAAGGGCAGGTCTTTCACTGCAAACCCAGCTTTCTCCAATCATTCTTATTTTCTACCTTCCTAATATGATCCATATATCTTAATGTCGTCTATCATCTGATATCTTCTTCTACCCCGAACTCTTCTCCCGTTACCATTCCTTTCAGTGCATCCTTCAGTAGGAAGTTTCTTCCTAGCCAGTGACCCAACCAATTCCTTTTCCTCTTCCTCATCAGTTTCAGCACCATTCTTTCTTCACCCACTTTTTCCAATACAGCTTCATTTCTTATTTTGTCTGTCCACTTCACACGTTTCATTCTTCTCCATATATACACATTTCAAATGCTTCTATTCGCTTCTCTTCACTTCGTCGTAATGTCCATGTTTCTGCTCCATGCAATGCCATACAAAGGATTTCGCTAGTCTCTTCCTTAGTTCTTTTTCCAGAGGTCCACAGAAAATGCTCCTTTTTCTATTAAAAGCTTCCTTGGCCATTGCTATCCTCCTTTTGACTTCCTGACAGCAGCTCATATTACTGCTTATAGTACACCCCAAGTATTTGAAGCTGTCCACTAGCTCCACTGCCTCATTTAGAATTCGTAAGTTTATCTTCTGTATTTTTTTCCTGTGACCATGATCTTCGTCTTACTTACATTTATCTTCATCTCATACTGTTCACAGCTATCGTTTATACCTTTAGTATCATTTCCTTTTCTTCTAACAACGCCATATCATAAGCAAATCTTATGCACTTTATTCTTTTTCCTTCTACTATCGCTCCTCCCATGTTTTGAAAACGATTCTTTAGTTTTTTTTTATCAATACAAGTTTAATTCTTACTAATATTTTCTTCTAATTTTAGGAATAGGACTGATCACCTCCCATCCAAATTGAAAATCATTTTTCCTATGAAAAAAATCCTTCCTCTGTTCAGTGGTGTGTCCGAAACCAGATGGTATTGCATGGTTTCGTCGTTTTTATGATAAATATATGAGTGTCCGACTCCAGGCCGTTTTCACGGGTTAAGTTGGACTACAATTTTTTTTTCAGGTGCTACCATGCATTTTAATGGATTGACAAATAGGCCTATGTCAGCATATAAAAGAAAGCACGTTTAATAGGATGGTGTGGAGCTGTTCACCCTAAATGCATAATGAAGGTATATTTTACACAACCTACATCCGAACGTGTCCGACTCCAGATTGGTTGACGATACTTAATTTTTACAAATTACAAACAATTACTACAGACGTGTTTGTGCCTGATGAATATCAAATTAGAATACCGATAAACACTAGACAAATTTGCAAATTGTGAGTTTCAACATTCTGATTTATCCCCTACTTCGTGCATAATGTATTACTAGATCAATCCATTTAGAATTCTCAGCAATTTCGCCCTAAAACATGTCACCGCCATCGTTACATTCCCACATAATACACATAAAAACAATCACACCGCCTTCTATCAGCAACTGCCAATAGGTGCTTGCAGCGATATTAGCTCCAATGGATAAATCGCAATATAGCGAACGCTAGTAGGGGAAGTTATCCCCACCCATATGAAATGTGCATTCGACACAACACTCGCCTATCACGTAGAGTGTCTGTTGGGCTAGTAGGGGAAAAGTGGAAGGGGTCGTGGGCGGAGCTTCTACGTTCCCTATATTGCGATTTGCCCGCTCCAATCGTAATGCGCATCTCCATGTAACTCCACCCATAAGGAATCTATTCCCACTATGGACTGTCCCAGGGATCTGTGGAGTAACTTCACGCGTAGGGGGGCGGAGTCTATCTGTGCCGGAGTGCATTGCGGGCTGCATCAGTTCGAGGTCGCTAAGGGGTAAGATTTTCGTGGTAGAAGGTAGACAGAAATGATCCAATCCCTGCAAGCAATTGCTAGCTTCTTCAACCAACACTTCCCCCCAGAGCGATCTTTGTCTTTGTATTCTACAGATACCTGGGACGGCCATAGAGATGGGCGTGCTCTATTAGCAGGTAGGCCTACTGTAACTGTAACACTGTATAACATTGTATAAACAGACATAAACATATAATTCCAAAAATCATTATTACTTTTTATGATCTGTGGACTGAAATATAGTGAGGGTCACATAAGAACAGTTCCTAAACAGCAAATATTGCCGTATTGTCAGCGTTGCCAACTGTTACCAGATATCACACGATCCTACATACTAAATTACTTATTTACTTACCGTACTTTATGTTGGAAGGTTATTCTAAATAATTCAATAATTTTTAACATATTTTCATAGGCAATCTATACGGGAAAGGGATCAATATGTCAAGTATTTTGTCTGGCAATACGAAATTCATTGGTTTGACTAAACAATTGACTCACGAGACCTAACCTAAAAATGTATTTTGTTTGACCATATAAAATGTACTAACTCCGAAAACTTACTTGACTATAGTCTTGAATTATAACCACAATGCAACACATAAAATAACTATTATGTATTAATATTAATACTGATATTAATTAATTATTATTATGTTCAAATTTCACTAGCGTCCAGTAACCGGCTCAGAAATCTAGTACAATTTTAATTTCATGGAATTCCAGAACCGACAAATATTATCGATATTTGTTTCAGTTGCCAACATACCAGTTACAAAATCACTATCATTTGTAGTATTTTTCAGTATCGAAATTCGAAACGAAGTTGGCAAAAGAAAATTCAACCTGCAAACTAGAAAATCACCACCATCCACTAGCATATGTAGTAATGGGGGGGGGGGAATGGTTAGGTTTCATCCTTAGGGTATGAAGTAAGCTGACCCGGACTATAACTTGTTTTGACGCAGAACTACGGCTTTCTCCTCATTAGGTATGGAGTGGAGTAACTTTGGAACTGGCTGTTACATAAAAATAAAAAACCCTCCCGTCGCTACAATGGAAATAAAAGGAAAACAAGGAGATACAAGCAGATAAGAAAAATAAAAGGAAAACGAAAGAAATACAAGGATAATAAGAGGAATAAACTTACAAGGAGGAAAAAGAGGAAGACAAGGAGAACAAGGGAAAGACATCGACATTAGGGAGAGCCAGGGAAACAATGCGTTTATACACAGAGTGTAAGGGGACCTCTTACATTAATTCACAGAGGTCATAGATCAAGTGAGAAGCTTAACTCCGTTTGTAGATGAAATTATTGAGGAACATCAGTGTGGTTTTAGCCGTAATAGATCGATTATTGATCAGATTTTTTGTATTCGACAGATATTGGAGAGAAATAGGAGTCTAAGGGTACAGTACATCAGTTATTCATAGATTTTTAAAAGGCATATGACTCGGTTAAGAAAGAAGTTTTATATAATATTCTTATTGAAATTGGTATTCCCAAGAAACTAATTCGATTAATTAAAACGTGTCTCAGTGAAACTTACAGCAGAGCCCGTACCTATGGGATGGCTCCTGTCTGATGATTTTACAATTCACTGTGGGCTAAAGCAAGGAGATGCACTATCACCTTTATTTTTTAACTTTGGTCTAGAAGATTCCATTACAAAAGTACAGGATAACAGAGAGGGTTTGCAATTGAACGGGTTACATCAGTTTCTTTTCTATGAGAAAATCCACAAACGATTAGGGAAAACACGGAAATTTTACTTCAAGCAAGTAAAGCGATATTTTTGGAAGTAAATCCCGAAAAGATGAAGTATGTGATTATGTCTCGTGACGAGAATATTGTACGAAATGGAAATATAAAAACTGGAGATTTATCCTTCGAAGAGGTAGAAAAACTCAAATATCTTGGAGCGAGAGTAACAAATATAAATTAAACTCGGGAGGAAATTAAACTCAGAATAAATATGGGAAATGCGTGTTATTATCCGGTTGAAAAGATTTTGTCATCTAATCTGCTGTCAAAAAATCTGGAAGTTAGAATTTATAAAACAGTTGTATGCTTTGTACTTTACTGTTTTGTTATTATTATTATTATTATTATTATTATTATTATTATTATTATTATTATTATCATTTATTGTTTGATATTATACTGGCATTATGAAACTGAACTTTCCAATTGGCTGTATGTAAACGGTTTTTTTTTCCCGAATTTAAGTGAGAGACGCCTTGGAATCGATGAAATGATATCGCGAGGATGAAAACAGCGAAATAAATTTAACAGGCAACAAAAACTTGAGAAAACCTGCATGCCACGGTTTGCTCAGTAGAAAAGCTCAAGGATCTGAAGGCTCTTTGGAATGGATTGCATGGTACTGCGTTAAAAGAACTATTGTGGGATGTGAGTTAGAGGAGAAGCCACGGTATTTAAAAATGAAGTAAGTTGTAGCGTCTTTTTCACCAAAAGGCGATCTTGGGGATTGAACCCTGTGGCAGATAACTAAAGAACTGAGGCTGGGCTTGAAAGTGGCCACGCCACTGGAGATGGCCCGGGATAAGACACCGAATCTGGACGGCGCCAGCGTGATTCAACTCGTATGAAAGGAGGAAGAGTTGTTTGTGGTGGAGGTCACAGAAGGACGACGGTGTGACCAAATGCGAGACAAGTTCAACTTTTAACACTCCACCGACTGACTGGCCGGTGCCGGTATCACTAGCCGAGCCAGGTACTAAATTAAAGACTGGGGTTGAACAGCCTGACGTTTGGCGATGAAGTATGTGCGTGAGGGGTGAAATCTCTGTAGGGTGAGAGGGTGAATCTCAGACGCATTTTGTCCCGAGGCAAAAGACTAGACACCCTAACAAGTAGTTCATGGCAGGACGTTGACCCCTTCAGGTTTTCGGAGAGCATCGGAAGAGGATGTTTTGTCAGATAAAAAAGTGATGAACAAATATCGCTCCTGTGTGTGTATGTTCTCTTGAAGCGGTTCCCATCGTCACGAATTCATCTTCCTCCCTCGCTATCTCGTAATTCCCACACCCCTTTTCTTGTTTCCACAAAGATGTATCTCGCTTCTTCAATCCTGAAAGCTAAACCCCAGAGTTCGCTGTTTTCAGACTTACTGTATTCTCTTAAAAAGATTGTTCAAATATCACAAAAGAACTTGAGGTTTATTTGTTGTGAAATTTGAGTCACACTATGAAAGTGTAGATCTTTTCTTACTTCCTCATTATAAAAATATGAGAGGGGATTCATAGGATCTCTGTAATTCCGTGAAATGTTTATGTTCTCTGTTGGATGTTACTGCGATATTCATATTTTTAAGAAACTGATTCTTATTTAATAATAATAATAATAATAATAATAATAATAATAATAATAATAATAATAATAATAATACTTACTTACAAATGGCTTTTAAGGAACCCGCAGATTCATTGCCGCCCTCACATAAGACCGCCATCGGCCTCTATCCTGTGCAAGATTAATCCAGTCTCTATCATCATATCCCACCTCCCTCAAATCCATTTTAATATTATCCTCCTATCTACGTCTCGGCCTCCCCAAAGGTCTTTTTCTCTCCGGCCTCCCAACTAACACTCTATATGCATTTCTGGATTCGCCCATACGTGCTACATGACCTGCCCATCTCAAACGTCTGAATTTAATATTCCTAATTACGTCAGGTGAAGAATACAATCACTGCCATCGTGATCTAGACCAGGCCGTAATGCAGGTTGTGTGACGTCACTGGATGAGTCGGGCTTTTCTATTTGAGTATACGGAGCTGAGTGAAATATATTACTTTAATGTGTGTCGGTGCTCAATTTTATTTAGTGTAATGTGTGTATAAGACCCCTTCACAGTTCTTATCGCATAATATGTTGCAGAAATAATTATAAAGCTGTGTTATTTTAATATGAACGGAGTTTTACATGGTAACATAACCTGGTTGCATCAACATTTTATGTTTGGAATGGAAGCTACTTTGAGATTTAATAAAGAAGAATTATTTTTATTGTGATTTTAATTTAGCACATCTACCTTCCTTACTTGTAGGTACAAAATTTACCACAGTCCCTCCTATGAAATTAGTGTATGTACAGTTGTGTGTTAATCTGGTATGTTAGATAAATACAATTCATTACAACCCAGTATAGTAGGGAACAAATAAATAATACAATTAAATTTTTATTCAATGTAATATGTGCATAAGTTCCATTTATGTGTTGCATAATGTGGCAGGAATGATAAATAAAACTGTGTTATTTTTATGTGAAGAGAATTTACCATGTTAACATAACCTATCTGCGTCAACATTTTAGGCTTAAGTTGAGAACGAAAACGGTTTTGAGATTTAACAAAGAAGAATATATTTTTTAGGATAAACTTCAGAACACGGTTACCGTCCTTACTTATAGGCAGAAAATTCACCACAGTCCCTCCTATGAAATGTACATACGTTATATTACTTAGTAGCGCTGAGGTATAGTTCCGGTAATTTCTGAACTGAAAACAGTTGAATTTATTTTTTGTGGAGATGCATTTGATCCTATAAGCAAGGCATATTAAAATCCTGAACGAACCGAACTAATTTGTATATGCAAGATGTATGAATACGAAGGGAACTACCTCAGCGCTAGTTTAGCCCTAGTAACATATTACACTAATCAGACTTCAGACTGGAGTACCGTATGAAACGAATAAATACAATTGAAGTGTAGACAAATTGCATTTATGAGTTATACGTAGCGTTATGCTTAATTATAATGCATAATTGCGAATATGGAAATAAGGCAAGTACTGATAGAATAAACATAACCTATAACTTCAACACATTAAAATATGCGTGCGATGCAACTGAAAATTGTTGAAACGTGCATAAATGAATGTGCAAGAATTTCGTAATGAAGCATGAGTGCTTTATTTCAACTAATTACAATTCTAGATACTGTAACAGTAATGGAAACTATAGGGTATAATTTTTTGTAATATACTATATGTATCTCGTTTTTAGTCCAAATTGTGTATATTATCAAACGTCGTATTATTTACTCGTATAATGTAGGTTATTCACAAATAAAAAGGGAGCAATAATTTAAATTTAATAAGACAAATACGGTAAACTAACAATAATGGATTAGACAAGAGTAACATTGGTAACGCTGCACTTAGGCCTAATCACAACTTACTTTACATGCCAGTCAATGTTTCACTTTCACGTATATATTATTACACATATTTAGCCTACTGTTTATAAGACCAAAATTTCACTTAACCACATAAGGGCGCAATATTTAATCGAAATAAAGGCAGGTATTACACATACGAACTTTGCCTGCAACAACGTAATTTTCACTCCAAAAATAATATTATACCTTAAATTGCAAGTAAATTGTGTCTCAAGCGTCTCACAATCACTGTTTAAAATTTTACTGACGCAATTACACTGCATTTCAGAGAAATATATGTTATTCTTCATGCACTGCAACTAATTCATGTGGTTGAAAGACCGCCTTTCGCGATCAGCTGTTAAGCGAGTCACGTGGTCTGCCTTACGGCCTGTATTAGATCACGATGGCAGTGATACAATGCGTGCAGTTCTGCGTTGTGTAACTTTCTCCATTCTTCTGTAACTTCATCCCTCTTAGCCCCAAATATTTTTCTAAGAATAATTTTCTCAAACACCCTTAATCTCTGTTCCTCTCTCAAAGTGAGAGTCCAAGTTTCACAACCATAAAGAATAACCGGTAATATAACTGTTTTATAAATTCTAACTTTCAGATTTTTTTGTCAGGACAGTAGATGACAAAAGCTTCTCAACCGAATAACATATTTATTCTGCGTTTAACTTCCTCCCGAGTGTCATTTATAATTTGTTACTGTTGCTCCAAGATATTTGAAATTTTCCACCTCTTTGAGGGATAAATCTCCAATTTTTATATTTCCATTTCGTACAATATTCTGGTCACGAGACATAATCATATACTTCGTCTTTTCGGGGTTTACTTCCAAACCTATCGCTTTACTTGCTTGAAGTAAAATTTCCGTGTTTTGCCTAATCGTTTGTGGATTTTCTCCTAACATGTTCACGTCATCCGCATAGACAAGAAGCTGATGTAACCCGTTCAATTCCAAATCCTCTCTGTTATCCTGAACTTTCCTAATGGCATATTCTAGAGCGAAGGTAAAAAGTAAATAAAGGTGATAGTGCATCTCCTTGCTTTAGCTCGCAGTGAATTGGAAAAGCAACAGATAGAAGCTGACCTATACGAACTCTGCTGTAAGTTTCATTGAGACACATTTTAATTAATCGAACTAGTTTCTTGGGAATACCAAATTCAATAAGAATATTATATAAAACTTCTCTCTTAACCGAGTGATATGCCTTTTTGAAATCTATGAATAACTTATCTACTGTACCCTTATACTCTCATTTTTTCTCCAATATCTGTCGAGTACAAAAAATCTGATCACTGGTCGATCTATTACGCCTAAAACTACACTGATGATCCCCAATAACTAAATATTATATATATATATATATATATTATTTCTTTTTAGACAGGCATTCAGTATTTATAAATACATTAAATGATTAATTAATAATTTAGTTACTGTACTTCCTGGCGACAGATTTATGAATTGTCGTTAGAACATTGATCAAGATATCAAGTGTGATACTGAATATCATCTGGCAATAAATTTATTAAACATAATGTCTGGAGCTTCAAACTTGCGTTCGAGAATGAACTAGAATCCTCAAAAAATAAACCAGAAGAAATAAAAGAAGCTGCAGGGAAAGTAACACTGAATTTATTGACATCAAAATCAAGGAAGCGCTATGATATGTATAAAAGAGGTTTATGGAATGGTGCAAGATAAAGAATGTTCGAGTACAGCGAAAATGTGCTGTTTCAAACTCCAATTCCCTTAAATTCTGGTAATTGTGTTACCAGTAATGCTTCCATACAAGGAATTTCTATAAACAACTGCAATAACTGTAGTATTTAATGTAAATATTTCATAAAGCATGTGCTGAAATGCTATGCTTGTCAATAAAATAGCTTTTCCTTAACCAGAACAGTCTTGTTTGAACCGCTTTATTGATCGGTTGCTATAGCTGCCGTGTTACACATAGTGGGAAACAATTGACAATCGGCGGACACAGTTTAAAGTCGCACCACAGTCTAGTATATAGTACAGTCACGAAGCTTGAGTTTATGAGGGCATTAGGAAGAATAGACTGTTCAGGTACTATTTCGCATTGTCTGTAATGAGGCGATAGTAGCGATCCTAGTGGTTAGCAACTATCTATGGATGTATATTTACTACGTATTAAGCTTCGTGACTGTATATACTAGACTGTGGTCGCACGCTACCATGTTTGGATTTAGATTTATATTTATTTAATAATAACATATACATAAAAACTAGTCCCGCGCCGTGGCGTCGCGGTCTAAGGCATCCTGCCTAGGACTCGCGTTACGGAATGAGCACTGGTTCCAGTCCTCATGGGGGAAGAAATTTTCTCATGAAATTTCGGCCAGTGTATGAGAACGGTGTCCACCCAGCATCGTGATGCACTCGGGAAGCTACGATAGGTAGGGAAATCCGGTTGCGAATGCCAGCTATAACGGCTGGGGGGACCATCGTGCTAACCACACGATACCTCCATTCTGGTTGGATGATTGTCCACCTCTGCTTCGCCATGTGGACGTGAGGCCAGCAGCCGGCTGGTCGGTCTAGGCCTTTCACGGGCTGTAGCGCCATGGATTATTATTATGATTATTATTATTATTATTATTATTATTATTATTATTATTATTATTATTATTATTATTATTATTATTATTATATATACATAAAAACAATCAATTTTTTTCTCGCTGTTATTTATACTCGTTTTAACATCTTTGGTCATATCGCGAGTTAATCTTTTGTTGAAACCGAAAGCCTGTGTACTATTGTTGTGAACAAGATGGCGGCTGTATATGTATTACTGATTTGTTATGAATATGATTTCGGTGATGAATGAGGCCGGTGATATTCAGGGATGTTGTGGCCTGAATTTCCTGACGTTTGCCTTACGGTTGAGGAAAAATCCTGGAAAACCTCAACTAGGAAATTCAACCCGACCGGGAATCGAACCCGGGCCCTCTGCGTAAGAGACCAGATGCTAACGCCTACACCACAGAAGTGGTGTAATTTTTAACATGTTTGCCTAGCTTTAAAAGTTTTAGGAATGACTGTCTATAAAAAAAATATATATATATTTCTATTCGTGGGAAAGGAGATTGACTGCTCTGCGTAGATACGCAGTTTGTGTAGCTGACTCTTGAGAAATACATATTCTTGCTCTTCACTGTTGCGTGAGATGCCTTGAAGGTGTTTCTGTAAGTATACATGATTTGCTTAAATCTTGTAACCCGTCAGATTTAATTCACTTGATAGTTGATATCGTATCTGAACACAAACATAATGCGTGGGCTAACTGTTTACTGCGTACGTTTACATAATTGTAGTAGCGTTTAGAAATAAGAGAAAAGCAGCAATGGTTTCCAAGCCGCTCACGACCCACCCCGGAGTTGTGTCTTCTCGTCCATTTAACACAAGCACCACACACGTCTCTGCCCATCCCACTTCTCGTAAAGCCTGTACCATTCTCCTACGGGTCAATAACCTGCCCAAACATACGTCTAGGACCCATCCACAAGTTTCCGACAACAATAAGGTGAAAAGAACACCATTCACCGTGTAATTTCGAGCGAGAAATGAAGATTCCTCACTGCTTTAAAGCGAGCGGCGTGCTTTAAAGCGTTTGAAAATGGAGCGATTTATGTTGTTTTGACACGTAGGCTAATGTAACAACGTGTATAACGCCATCGGCATCGAGAAAAAATGACAACTGGATGAAAAAGAAACATTTTAAGTAACGAAAATGTTAAGGAACACTGAGACTGAGTTTTGATACTTTTAAAGTTTTTGATTAATTTCTTTCAAATTCGGCGGGTTTGTTTGTGTCTGTACGTTTAAATAGCAGTAGGCTTACCAAATTGCATCAAGTTTAATTCATTTCCTTAAATATTAATTTTCATGTCTTTTGATGATATTAAATTATCCGTAAATTTGAAAACATCTGACGACTTCAGAATTGTTTCTGCTTTTAAAAATCTTCTGTGAAGGACTTAAATTTCATGTTTAAGAAAACTGCGCATGTATTTTTAAATTTGAGAATTGGTTCATGAAATAATTTTTTTTTTACAAATCATAATTTTTGCTTGATAATTTTCTTTATTCTTTTAGACGTTAAAAATTCTTATCATGAAAAGTTTTCAGTGAAGAGCTGGTTCCATGCACAGCTTTGTGTATTGCAGTATGCTGAGTATTCTTGCAAACTTTCATGTAAATCGGATCAAATAGAAGCCGCTAGGACCAAAAACGTAGTTTTGAAAAACGCAATTTTTTGTAGATATGGCATTTTAAAATTCGTCGCCAGATCTTTGAAAGTAGTAGGTGGGGGGCTAAATATAGGACTGAATGTTAAACAAATGTATAAGGTAAATCTATTTATGTAAAAAAATAAAAATATTTATTTTTTACCATTTTGGCCAAAAATTCAGTGCTAGTATCCCTTAAAATTAATTGCATTAAAATTTAGGAATGAAAAGATATTTTATTTACGTAGGCTGTAATAGTTTTGATAGCGTAGCAACATTCTCAATTTCAGAGGATATTCAACGTCAAAGTAAGACGCGGGCGAAAAATGGCCGATAGTTTTTTTTTCCTGGAGTACTCAGTTTGATATAGTACTCACATACAAAAGAACGTCAAGAGTAGGCTACACCTTATTAGTTATTACAAACATGTATTTTTGTTTAGGACTATTAACAGTCAAGTAAGTTTTGAAAATGCTCTAACTTTGTTAAGAACTAAGTTTTTATAAAAATAATTACAGTTTTGATCGTAAGAGTCAATGAATGAATGAATGAATGAATTAATTAATTAATGAAGTACTTTACAGTCTGATCCGTTTGGGAAGACATAAAATAAAATTACCATAAAATTTATAATGGAAGTGCTGGTATTAAAATGGTTGGAAATGTTGCTGCAGTACGTGCTGTGCCGGGAAGATCTCAGAACAACCGTTGTAGGCATTGCCACAACGAGGTTGAAACTCTTGCACACGTCCTGGGATCCTGTCCGCACGGCGAAGGTCTGCGAAACGCTAGACACCACCAAGTACGATCAATTATAACCACTGTCCTTAAAGATGCTGATTACAACACCTTTGAAGAAGTACATGTTCTCTCCGTCACTGGCAGTACACGGCGCATAGATATAATAGCTTTCAAGGAAACCACAAGATCTGGATTCATAATTGATCCCACTGTGCGTTTCG